>NC_047079.1:2016977-2213884 GCF_902459465.1 Asterias rubens | reverse complement strand
TGCAGGAGCAGATATACTAATGAATATGTATGTTTAAGTTTACACTCATGAATATGTATTTTTCTCCCAAAGGCTGTGAACTCTTGTTTTTATGCTAATGTTGTAACTTGGTTTATGAATAGGAGTGCAGAGGTCAGTGCCTTCCCTTTCCTTGTGGTATGCAATATTTTAGGGAGTGGCATTGAAGTGCCTATATCTCAACAGTGTCGCGCTACAATTACAACGTTTGAGGTTGTTCTTTTACTGAAATTGTAATGCTTAATCAGAAACAGATTTCTCAGGCTGTTATTTTAAGCAATTGATTGGCAGAGAACTGAGGTGGCAGAGATCGGCAGTTTGAGATTGGAAACAAGGAGAAAATCGTAAATTGAAATATTGCTTATTGTTTTTGAGGATAATGATTCTAATTGAGCAGAATTCTTGAAACTAAATTGTTCTTGGAAATGTGTATTTCATGCTGTATTAATGGAGCATTGGATTTGAATAGCTTTGTAATTTGAATACTCTGAATTTGTAGTTCACCATTTTTTTGAGAAGAAGAAATCGGACAAAAAAATTGTTTGAGAAGTGCATGTGTATTTATCAAAATGAAGGAGAGCATCAGGCATTATTGTATTTGTTTTAATAATTATTTTATAGATGGCCATGATATTGAGGTGGGAATCTAACCCTCTCCTAGAAGTTTAAAGGGACTATACCCTCATAGAATGAGAAGCGTTAATGGAAGTTCTGAGACGGACAAAAAGGAAGGCAGGAGAGTCTATGACACGTGCCTACATAAAGTGTTAGAAGAAGAGTGGAGCAAGACATTGGTACCGGAGGACAGTTTAACCTTTGGACATTTTCACGGTGGGCCAATTTTATTCACCCAATATTATGAACATTTTGGTCGGAGTTGAAGTCAGAGTTGAAGTCATAAGCTTTATTTGACAAGATTGAGACGAAGTGTTTTGAGTTTATTGATTAGTTTCCGTAGAATCAAAGATATAGTTATTCAGTGTACTTTTTCCAGAAATGGGGCAGTGTCCCCAGTTTTTGTAAATAAATGTAAAATAATTGTAAATACAATATCTTGTCGAAGATACTTTTGTTCTAGAGTTAGCAAACTGTCTTTCGCGTCACGGTTCCATGGGGTTAACTGTGACATTAGTTTTCCAAAATGTTGTGGTCTTTTTGAAAGCAACTAAATGAGAACGCCTTTAGAGTGTTAAAACTGTTTATAATTGATATTATTATCAACAGAAGTGTCGTTGCCGAACGGTTTAGAGCACCGAACTCTGGTGTTTCTGATCAGCAGAGTTAGGGTCCGTTCCCGAGCCGTGACACTTATTGCTTCGTCATTAGGAACGTAAAGCCGTCGGTCCCATGTGTTGTGTATAACGCATGTAAAGGAACCCAGTGCACTTATCGAAAAGTGAAGGGGTTCACCTGGTGTTGGCTGCTGTGTACGCCGTGTCACCTTGTAACTCCTTCTTAGGTGCTACATAAATGGTTTTCATCGAGTTCATCGAGTTCATCACTTCAATAAATTGTATATCTGAAAGTTGGTAAAATTATACTCAGCGCCTTGAGTACCTTGTTGGTAGATACGTGCGCTAGATAAGACTTCGATGTCATTATTGTGTATTATTCGTCGGATTGCCACTCTACGGGTGCGAATGATAACAGGTCTGTTGTATATAATTTGGTTTGCGCCTTAACACCATGTGTGTATCTACTTGCCAGGTAGAGTTTGTTCTTAGAGAACTGTCTTGCTTAATGCTACTACCGCGGAGTAGATTGTTCGGGTGCTCGGGAGACTTATCAGTTCTGAAAAGAACTGTACTGCTTATTAACTTTTACCTGGGCGGATATAATATAAATAGGCTGGGACTATTTTTTTAGCCTATATGATCGTAATTTACTGTACTACCGCGGGTTCAGTTCTTGGGTTGCTCTAGTCATCGTCAGTTTCGATCCATACATAATTATGATACCTAATACGTTACTCGGCGATCATGTGGTGTCACTTGAAGCCACTCAGACAACGAAACTGACTTGAAAAACAAATTTTGTCAAAAGTGGAATGTGAACCTTGGACCCATATTGTTTCGGCGCTCTCCAACTGAGTTATCAATCCATAATGTTCACGATTTACCTTTTTGCCAGCAATGTTTAAAATAGTTTGTTTTACTAATGTTTCGCCAAAAATAGAACTAGAAAACATTTTACTGAGAGTACAGAGTAAGGGTAGAACCGAGAGTAAAGCTAACTTAATTCAAAACAAACCACAATTGTTTTTATTTTTGCTCCTTTGTTAAGGCTGGCTCACACTATGACGATAAGGGGGTACGGCATGCTACGTTTAGCTGCGAATCGCAACTGCGAGTTTGCCGCCATTCATCGTGTGTTGTCGTCAATTGTCGCTGACGAATCCGCTAGAGACCGCAGACGGCTGCAAAAATTAGTCGCGTCCGTCCCTACTATGTAAGCCAACCTTTAAAAAGGCTGGCTTACATAGTAGCGGGGCAAAAGCCAAACGGAAAGTGGCGACAGTGAAAATCCCAAGACGTTGGCGGCAAAGTAAAGGCAAAAAGCCTAAAGTGAAAAATCATAATTAGCTGACGGGGAGGGAACGACCTCAGCGACAACAGGAAAAGGGTCACACGGCTGGCAGCGGATTGTGTGGCGGCAAGGAACGGCGGCTGATGAAGGTTGGTTGTGGCGACGATGACGTGACTCGTTTGCCGACATCACACCGTCTGTGTGTGGGTTGTATAACAGTCGAGTTTGGCGTACCCACTCTTCACATTATTCTGGTCATCCAATCATCAGACAACGACTACCAACGAAATTGTAACGACCTCAAAACGACAATTGACCCCTTTCACGCGCGTCACACGCGGCGACTGATACCACGCTCACCATATTGGCGGTCAATAGATTTACGTGTAAACGCAGAGTCGCCGAAATAGCGCACTTCTCTGAACAACACACGTTGACATTGACCACCAAAATGGCGCCTCCAAGATTAGTTTGATGATGACGTCAGGTAAATTGGGTCAATAGGCGGAATCGCACGGCATGGAAATGTCATGCGACTAATAATTGCGGCCGTCTGCGTCAAGGAAATGAGGGTTTGCGTTCTCCAACGAAATCTGAACGGACACGACTGATAATTTCGACCGTCTTCGGACGCTAGCGGGTTCGTCAGCGACAATTGACGGCAAAACACGTTTGATTGGCGGCAAACTCAAAATTGCAATACGCAGCTCGACGTTGCTTGCCGTAACCCTTATTTGTCATAGTGTGAGCCAGTTAGCACCAGGCCGATGACTTGGTCGACCCCCCAAAACTGGGACACTGTTGTCGAGATAATACTTTTCAAGAATTCGTTGACAAGACTTTAGTTTTGAGATGACCTCGTTTTCAAAAGTGAGGATTTCAGCGCAGCTATGCATGCAATCAATTATCGTCATTTGTGTATCACAAAATGCTTCAAGCCCTGTTGGTACTTCCTGCGAACGCGAATGGGATACGAACGTTTAAGCCACATCCCTGTTTTTGCAGGGATTGAACACATTTCAACTGATGCGAATTAAACGTTGCGATTTTGTGAAGTCAAAATTTGTAAATATTCGCATTCGCATTTGCAGGAGGTATGGACAGAGATTTTTCGCTTGAAAAAGCTATACATCATGGCAATAACGGTGCTTCTAACAAATTGCAGGCGATTAATTAGCTGACCGACTCAATCACAAAACTGTTCATAACAAACAAAAAAACTGGTACAAAGACAAACAATCACATTTCCTAAAGGGTGAATACATTTGTAAAACGCACAACAACTGCACTGTAAACAAAAACAAGTTTTTAGGTTCTGTAACAGGTTTCGAACGCGTCAAAGGGTGTATAGGGTAAACACGAAACAGTGTATGGGGCCAATGAGTCGTGTTGAAAGCAATGGTTTGTGCCCATTTATAAACGGCTGATGCGTCAAACTAAACTCGTCAAGCGTTTCGTTTATACTATGATGCGTTTAGTTTGACGCATCAGCCGTTTACTTTATGTTAAGAATGTGTTTATAAGAAGCGTTTAAAATGTGTGCAGCACATCTACGATTGCTGATCGCACCAGTGTTTAAGTTTGATGTAGAAAATGGGCGAAACCCAATGTTTTACAACACAAATCATGGGCCCTATACAGTGTTACGTGTTTAACCTAAACCCTTAGATGCGTTCGAAAATTTGTTACAGAACCCAAACACTTGTTTTTACGGTGTGTCTTGCTGAGGCTTACCACCATTTTAGTTGTTATGTTTGCCATTATTACGTTTAAATTGGGTCGAATTTTGCAAATTTTGCTGTAATCTCGCAACATGGCAATGTAATGCCTTAAAAAAAGTACTCAATTGCCCTGGTTAAACAAAACAACCGTCCCTTTAACCGTGGCCCGCCACGGTTAAAGGATAAAGTGTAAAGATTATCTTAAAACCTTTGGAGCAGGCGATACACTCGTCTTGCCTCGGTTATTGCCCCCTCGGTTTCCCAAAAGACCATCGACATCCTATTCTAGGTACATATCTTGTATAATGTTCAATCTGAAATAGTCTACCTAATTACTATATATAAAATAAAGCAATGGTCACGTCAAACAATGCAATGCCATACCTTTTTATGTCAATCCAGTGGAAAAGAACTTGAAGTCAAATTTTTGAACAAGGCATTGCACTGAAAACCAGCGTAAAAATTGCCTCGTCCAAAACCACCTGCAAGTATAAACGCGAAAAACAAAACCTTTGAGGCAATTACGGCAAGGTTTCAAAGGGAGATGCAACTGGGTGCACATGTTTGTGTACAATCATAGTACCACCACAGTTCACTAAGATGACAGAGCTTTAAAAGAGAAGAGACCTTAGCCACTGCATGAGAATATCAGCTGTATCGAGTGGTGTCACTTTTGGAGCAAAAAATGCAACCGCATTGCAATAGGCTAACCTTAAACCCACTACTTGTATCTGGAAACGAAAGCTTCAGTCCGGCAGTAGAATGAGGAACACTTACCTTGATGATGTGTTCTTGTAGTCCAAACCTTCTCAGTTCCTCTCTTCTGATGCAAAGTTGTTATGAACACTGCTGCTGGTGCAGCGCGTTTAAATACTGCTGTATTTCCATTGAAGTGCTCATCAGTCTACTTCGGGTTTGATTGACAATCGATGAGTAGCCAATCATAGATACGTGTTAAAGTCACTGATTTATTGCAGTGACTTACTCTACCATTGGTTTGGACGAGGCTGTATGTTACAATTGTGGATCAATACCGTGTTAAAGTCACTGATTTATGGCAGTGACTTACTGTACCATTGGTTTGAATGATACTGTATGTTGAATGGATACCAATGGTGTAAAACTCTACACTACATTGTGGATGTGTTAAAGTCACTGATTGAAAGCAGTGACTTACTCTATCACTGGTTTGAATGAGGCTGTATGTTACCAATGGAGCTCGATGTGTACATGCTTTAATGGTATGGTATTTTTACATGTATATCCGCCCTACTGGGTTGCACTGTGTGATTGCTTCCTGAAGTTCCTGGCCGTTTTCCTTCTATTTCCGCTCAATTGATGTATTTCCCTGATGATTGTGAGTTAAAGTGCAAGTTTATTATCAAAGAAAGAACTGTGTACGCAATATATATATACTGTTCAGATGGATCTCTTTCGTGCTTCCACTCTTTTGAAGTATATGTTTACTAACACCAACCCAATTTTTTTTTCCGAAATCGAAATGCAATGACAATGTATTTATAGTAGAGTGCGCCACCAACAGAGCAACATCAAAGGCACTGGACACCATAGGTACTTACTCAGCAGAATTGCCAGCATAAAGACTTACTTGGTAATGAGCAATGGAGAGATGTTAAAAGTATAAAACATTGTTAGAAACGGCTCTCTCTGAAGAAACCTAGCTTTTGAGAAAGAAGTATTTTCTCGAGTTGTTAAGGTCTCAAACTGAAGGCATCTGAAAGCACACAACTTGTGCGACGGGGTGATTTTCCCATTATTCTCTCGCAATTTCGACGACCAATTGAACTCAAATTAATGTTCACGGGTTTGTTAATTTAAGAATATGTTGAGATACACCAAGTGGAAAGACTCACTAGTGGTTGAAAGTTACCTATTAATGTGTCCTGCCTTTGCCCTTAAAGGATATTTTTAAACTGATTTCAATTTTATTCTTTGTTTTCTCAGAGTCTACTACCACGAAACGCACAAATGCTTTTGGGAAACAAGAATATTCCATGGAGCAACAACATCAATATACAAACCACAAAAATCAAAACAATCAAATGAACTTTGGATGAGATTAAGTATTTTGTATTGTTTTAAAAAAACACGTAAGCGAGGATTCCGCCTTGGGCCGGTGTTTCATGGAAATCTGTCCCCGGAGATTCTGTCCCCATCTTGGGCACTTCTTTGACATAAAGGACTCGTTCATAATTGAAAATCTCAAAATCGTCAAAATGTGCTTAAAGGCAGTGTACACTATTGGTTAATTACTCAAATGAGCATAAAACCTTACTTGGGTAACGAGTAATGGGGAGCTGTTGGCAGTATGAAAGACTGTGAGAAACGACTTTCTCTGAAGAGGACGTAGTTTTCGAAAAAGAAGTAATTTTCCACGAATTTGGTTTCGAGACCCAGAATAGATTTTGAGGGTCTCGAAATCGAACATCTGAAAGCACACAACTTGTGGTTACAAGGGTGTTTTTTCTTTCATTATTATCTCGCAACTTCGACGACCAATGGAGCTCTATTTTCACAGGTTGTTATTTTATGCATAGTTGAGATGCGGCAAGAGTGTACACTGGTCTTTGACAATATTACAAAAGGTGTTTACACACATTGCCCCCAGCTTCATTCAGAGTACAGACAAGTTGCAAATGCATATTATGAGAGATTTATACAAACTTTGATCAGGATTTATTTAACACAAGTTTGAACTTACAAGTCCATTCCAATTGTTTTTGGCCTATTAATGTAAACCGAAAATGGCTTTGCTATATTAATAAGAATAAATTGTGCTAAGTCATAGTCTTGAACATTCGTTTCAAACTGGCGGGGTCGTGGTCGTAGATGAAGGACCCGGCCTGCCTTCGGCCAAATTAACGCGGGTCCAGTGGGAACGGGGCCTAAGATACTGTTGATTTTAGACAGACGCTTAAGACCTCGTACCACTCCCCTTTTCCATTGTTTTACTTATTGTTATGAACAAACAAATATCTGTAAATGCAGGAGAAGATTGTTGAATAAATAAATAGCATTGAAGAAGTCGAGGGCCCAGTAATTTAATAAATACTCAATGCATGTCAATGAGAGGCCTACAATTTATTAAGAACGTGTACATTGAGGATCAACTATTTCGAAAAGTGCTAAAAAAATACGCCAAGATATTTTGATTCGGTTATCACAATTTACAGTCCATCATTACGGAATCATCAAAACGTGTATGTAATTAGATTGTATGCACATTCAATTGTTAAGGATTTGTAACGCTGATTCGCCATCCGCTATGTACGCGGGGAGGGGTGGGGGTAGGGATGGGAGGGGAGGCGTTGGTGAATTCATTATGACGAATCAAGCCGTTATCACAGATTTAAACATCGTTGTTTTTCGAGGTGATTTTTTTTTAAAACAAATCTTATAACAACTTCTCATACAATTATGTTGAAAAACCGTTACAGCAACACAAAGTGTAAAATTGACTGACATAGTATACCACTTTAGTAAAATGCAGAGTTAACCTCGGCACAATACTTTGAAGGAGTCCCATTTTTTGTAAAACTTCAAGTAGATTAAATGGTGTTCAAAAATACAGATGTGAAGTTGATGTTATAGTACAAGTACCGATATAGATAATGGCCATTTGAAATATGAAATTAAAGTTTAAGAACTGTTAATTTATTTTCAAGGTTCAAAGGCCAAATAATGAATGAAATGATAAGTTATTGCTATTCTATAGTTATGAAGTCTGTAACTCAAACTGACTATGACCTCAGTCGGATAACAACAGTGACGATCGGTCTACACTGTTTCATTACTTCTGATGTTGTTACTTTGATTTCAACATAATGGATTTAAGATGGTTAATTTGGATCTATATGCTGACTGCAGGAGGCAATGTGCTATCACAAAGTAGTTTTCGCTTGAATAGAGTAGAGCCCCATTTGACTTTTCAACGGATCAAATTAATTTGAATATGATAGTGTATGCAGACTAAGTGATCTATTTATAGAATATGATGCCATTGTTTCACGCGAGATCTGGTTGTACGAGAGCTCTGTTGTTTTGCTTGTTGTTATCACGTGAATAGAACCCGAGTTTTTGACGCAATGCGCCCTGTTCCATTGTCTTTTATTGATAGTTTAACGACGTACGAACACAACAAATATTACAGACGATTCTTTTTTGTCGAAAAATACAGAAGATGATGGTCGAGAAAGAACACACCTTAATCTCGTAACAAAATACCCGGTATATGTATTTCGGTGTTGCAATTAATATAACAATAATGTTTAGAACTATATGCCAATTAGATATCTTTATAGTGATTAATTAAATGAAAATGAATACCCCCATAATCAACAAATGGATGTTTTATTTAGTAAATGATTTTTTTTTTTTTTTTCAATAATTATTTTTTAAGTGCACTCTTGATCAAATTTATCCTATTTACAAGGAGCTTCAACACCTGCAAAGGCTAAATCACGAAACCCATAAAATTCCACCAATGATCTTTCAGTTCTGAGCAGACGACACTATCTGATTGTCTTCGAGTAGTGTTTGTAGTGTTTGTGTAAATTATCGTTGTAGGTGCGAAGTACTGGAATGACCTGGCTAACGACAGTTTGCAAAAAGCAAACCAGAGAGCAAACACTCAACACGAATAAAGCTAAGAACGTGGTGTTTTTCGTCGGAGATGGGATGGGTATAACAACCGTGACGGCTGCGAGGATTCTCAAGGGGCAGCTGGAAGGAGATCACGGGGAAGAAACAGACCTCGAATGGGATAAGTTCCCTAGTGTAGCTTTGTCAAAGGTAACAATAATTATTACGTCTCGAACCTACACACTGAAACAACTACTGCAGGAGATCTTCACCGTTTTAAAAAAACCTCCCCACTTAAAGCAGACCTGGGGTCGATTTCACAAAGAGTTAGGGGTAGTCCTATATAGGAGATATTAAAAACGTATGGGTAGTCCAAAGTTAGGACGAGTAACTTCGTCCTAAGTCGAGATAAGACTTGTCCTAACTCTTGTGAAATCCACCCCCTGGTTGGGCGTTTCATGTATATATATATACATGAAACGCCCTTTACTACTACTTTTTAAACTGCAATGCAGGAGTAACTCACTAGTAATCGTGCAATGTTCATGCAAACAAATTGCACTCGTCGAAGCCCACACTCTCATAATGGTACCGCATCGAAACAAGCCAAGTCATGTCACGATAAAGTAATAACAAATGTTATTTATGATTACAATAATATTGTTTAACTATTGTGCGGAAAGTTGCCGGTTGTGGTGTTTTTAAGAGAATTATTTTGCACCAATGCAGGTATATTGTGGTAATTACTGCAGATTATTTTCGCGCTGACTTTAAGCCAGCCATGGGTGAGTTTTTGGCGGTTGAATTGGACATTGGATAATCACTGGACAATGACTGAAACCTCTATTGGTACGACCGCCAATGCGCAGCCCTGTACTTTGATTTGGACATTCAAACAGAAATGCGCCGTACTTTTGACCGAATGAGGGCGCTATCAAACATATTTGTATCATGGGGTTTATATATTCATCCCCAAACAGTTATTAAAGACTGGAAAACATAGCCACCACATTACAATCATATAAACCAAGGACAATAACACCCTTAAATGAGCCATTACAACCCGTATCTCAGACAACATTAACGGCGCAACAAGTGGCAGAACGTTGATCAAAACTGTACAGGACGAATCGTGGGACGGGATTGACGGGGATTGGAGAAGGGGATAGACGGGGATTGGTGACGGGGATTGACCTAGAGGCGAGAGGTTACTCTTTGGCGTTATTCAGGAGCCTCGAAGTGTGACGTCAGATGTTCAGGCTAGTATATCCCTATAGCCTGAACATCTGACGTCACACTTCGAGGCTCGTGAATGATAACGCCAGAGAGTGGCCTCTAGCGTAGGTCAATCCTTGTCCATCTTCACCTTTCACCTAGATTCATATGCAGATGACCGCTAGTACAAATGCCAAACATCACCTCGGACCAATCAAAACACGGAAACAGAATGCTTACGTCACTGCACGTTTATCAAATGAAATCACTGGTTCTGAAAAGCAAGAACCTGACCGGGGAAATAGTGCCCAGAAGTGATACAAATAGTGGGTCTCGTGGGATGAGCTTAGTCTAGTGATCGGGCGCATGTGTTTTGCGGGAACTAGCTCTTTGAAAATAGTGCCCGGTTACAACGCCTTCTCTTGACTGAAACCGTGAACAGCAACTACAAAACTTCCTTTCTTGTCCACGTGTTGTTCTTATTTCACATTTAAGACCGACACAATTCAGTAACTAGTGTACTTCTAATCTCCCCTCGGGCCTGTTAGTGACCAGAAGAGGTGCCTATTTCTCTTGGCCTTCAGCCTCGGGAAATAGGTCCCTCTTCTGGTCACTGAAAGTCCCTCGGGGGTAGACGTACAATTACCTCATTGCCAGTCAATGTGTGTTTAATAAATATGATTTACTTTCATTGATTTGTTGTCAAGTGTTTTATAATCATTTTAATCTTGTTTTCTTGAAATTGTATCGATCGAATTTATAGCTAATAAATGCTAGTTATTTACTTAGGTTTTCGTTGCTTTGTGTGCTTTCTAAAGGCAAGGCAACGGGATTCGTCACCACTGCCCGTGTGACACACGCTACCCCTGCCGCACTTTACGCACATTCGCCCCATCGAGACTGGGAGTGTGACTCTGATATACCGCAGAAGGAAACTGACATCGGTTGCATTGACATCGCTCAGCAACTCATAACACTCGGACAGGATACATAGGTACAGTCTGCAACATTGACACAAACCAGTGTTTGCGTTCACTATTCTGAATGTACCGTTTGATTATTCGCCACCCTCTGTCATGGGTGTTATGGTTTTTGAATCAAAGTATCTCACAAAATGACCGGCACTGAAACAGGTAGCCGGAAGCACTCGATATAGAACATGTTAAATAGATGTTAAATTAGAACGATATAGAACAGTTAATCAATTTATAGAATTGTTCAAGCGTCCTATACATAATGAAAGGCTGGCGAATGCCATTATTTCAAACTTGTCAGTATCACTTTATGCATGGTGTTCTTCTATTTAAGAAGCAGCTTCCTAGAATACCCTACCTGCTATTCATTACTGTATGCCGACCAACAAAATAAACTCGAATGTACCACCAACTTTGGGTGCGGTCATTTTTATACCATACTTCTTCATTAATCTATGCCATGTTATAATGGGTGGGGGAAGGATGAAAATGTTACCGAGAGAAGCTGCCGACCCAGAGTATCCTGAAGACTCTTCTAAAGCTGGATCTAGAAATGATGGACGAAATCTCATTGGTATGTAAACCTGACCAAACTTAAATCCAATTATTGATGACTATTGCACCATTTTGCTTTAACAGCTTCTGATCCCATCCAGGTTCCATAGAAACCGAGCTACTGAAATAAATAATGCTGAATTGATAATGGTGAATCAAAAATGGTTGATCGATAATTATTAGTCGATATTGGTGAGTCGATATTTGTAAATCAATAACGACTATTCGATGTTGGTGAATCGATAATGGCGATAATATTTGTGAATCAATAATGGTGAACCGATAGTCGTAAAAAGATAACTGTGAATCAGAAATGGAGAATCGATATAGGGAAAAGATAATGTTGAAACGACAATGGTAAATCAATATTGGTAAGTCGATAATGGTGAATCGATAACTGTCCATGAGCCACAAGGCGCTGACATTACCACAGAGAAAGCATGGTGCGTAGTTATAGAAGATAGGATGAATGTACTTGAATATAAAGTGGTAATGAATCTGAAATAAAAGATTAGTTTTTACAAATCCAAAATTACGTATGATGTATACCTTACATATAATTTAGTACTAGTAGTTACGTTTCACTCCTAAGCTAGGAGAGTTGTCGATTATATGTTTAGTAACATCATACATAATTTTGTATTTGTAAAAACGAATCTTTTATTTCATGATCATCAACAATCCAGACGAACTTATTTATATGCAGTGGACACTATTGGTTATTACTCAAAATAATTATTAGCATACCTTACTTGGTAACGAGTAATGGGGAGAGGTTGGTAGTATACAACATTGTGAGAAACGGCTCCCTCTGAAGTAACGTAGTTTTCGAGAAAGAAGTAGTTTTCCCCGAATTTGATTTCGAGACCTCATAATTAGATTTTGAAGGCCCCAAATTAAGCATCTGAAAGCGCACAATTTCGTGTGACAAGGGAGTTTTTTTCTGTCATTATTATCTCGCAACTTCGCCGACCAATCGAGCTCAAATTTTCATAGGTTTGTTATTTTATGCATAATGTTGATATACACCAAGTGAGAAGACTGGTCTTTGACAATTACTAATTTGGTCCAGTGTCTTTAATGGTAATTAATCTATTTACCTTATAATTATTCTTGTATGTTTATTTTATTTAAAATTTTGTGTTCTTGTAGAAGTAGTTTCACTTGATCAAACCTTGACTTTATAGATGTTTTTTAAAGTTCCACAGCATTTAATTTAGTTTCGGTCACATGAAGCTCTTGCTATATACTACGAATTGAAACAATCAAGCAAGGATTTGTTTCACTAGTTGTTTTACAATATTATGTTTTGTTTAAGACGAATGGCAAGCAGGTAAAGACAAGACAAACAGCAAGTACGTGTGGAATTTGGAACAATTTAAAGACGTCAATCCACTTGAAACTGACAACCTTTTAGGTGAGTTGTTGTTTTATGTACCAATTTGAACAAGTACGAACAATCGTCTGTATGACACAGCCAACCAAGGCATGTCGTTCGGAACATGATTGTGCCTACAACCTTTGCGCCGCATAAATCTTGGGCTAAATGTTTATGTAAATAGGTCTAGGATGTTGGCTTTAGTAAAGGGTTTCATTTTGGTATCGAAGGTTGTGTCACTTTATATTTGGCTGGGGCTTTAGGCTAGGTGCCGTTGATCTCGAATTCAAGCATCTGAAAGCACACAACTTCGTGTGACAAGGGTGTTTTTTTTTTTCATTATTATCTCGCAAGTTCGAGGACCAATTGAGCTCAAATTTTAACGGGAGCGTGTTTTGGCGACCATGACCAGAAACAAGTTGCTGACGTCAAATTCACTGACCGAAAAAATTTCAGAGAGCTACGCGAAAACGGGTCGGTAATCAGAAACAGTTCATGACGTAGGTACATCTCTTGGAAATTTATGTTCTCAAAATATATTGCCGTCATTTTATTATCGAGGAATGGAACTTAGTCTTTGTAATTTTATCAACATTATTTAATTGTTATGCTTCAAAGTATTTCATTTTTAAAAGAATTTCAGTACGTTTTCTGTTAGTTTTTAGAGTCCGCCATCTTAAAACCAAGCCTAACCGAGCCAACAAGTCGGTTACGGTTTGGTCGGAACAGCGGTTCAACCGAACACGCTCGACCAATAACCAAAGCTCAAACATGTTTCTGGTTAGGGTCGCCAAAACGCGCGTCAGGTTTGTAATATTTTATGCATATGTTGAGATATACCAAGTGAAGACTGGTCTTTGACAGTTACCAAAGGTCTCCAGTGTCTTTAACACGTTTTATATTCAAGCAAACCTAAAATTGTTGGTTGTACATCATTACATTACTTTGTTTGCACTCATTTTTTTGTTAAGTTATATCACAATAATATTACGTGTCCGTCTTAATAGGGAGCAGTCATAGGGAGGGAGGAAACCTTTGACTATCTGATTTATTCAAGGAAAAGTGAAAAGGCGTAGGTTTGAACTTTATAACTATAGCCAGGACGATTTAATATTGAAACTTTTGTTTGACAGTTATAATAAGTTTGCTTACCTTTCAGGTTTGTTTGAGCCCAGTCATATGCAATTTGAAGGTAACCGAATGAATGACGTAGGGGGTGAGCCCTCATTGTCTGAGATGGTAGAAAAGGCCATTGAGATACTTCAGAAGGACCAAGACGGGTTCTTCCTCATGGTTGAGGGTAAGTTATTATTACAACATACAGGTTTGTAGAGTGTTGGTTAATTGGTTTCATGAGCCCTAGCCTTGGCCAAGGCTTTTTACGCTAGCACCGGCCCGCTATGAATTTACGAACTGCATAGATACTACACCGCACGGCACATAACAATACTTTTTTCTTTTGTCAAGTTTCCAATTAAAAAAAAACAGCCTATATTGACTGACCTACTGCGTAGTCACATGACCAGACCGAATCACTTTTTGTGGCGCTCTATTTAATCGTCGTTGGAGCGGATGAAACAAGAACAGCTAACCTACTTGTTCTCGAGCATCCAAGAACACACCGCCCGAACTCGGCCGTAGAGTCTAGTTTCAGCCTCGTTGTATGAGGTACAACAACCTCGAAAAACCATGCTTCGACCCCTCGGTATTAAGAACTGTTATATACCGTGCAGTATAGTATCTATGCAGTTTGTGAATTCAGAGCGGGTCGGTGCTTGCGTAAAGAGCCTTGGACAAGGTTACATGAGCCCTTTGCGTCATTGCTGCTGTTCGCAAGAGCTTGTCGTTAGGCCCTACCTCTTACTTATGTGGCTAAGAAAATCATTGACAATCTGAAACCTCGTTTTATGGAGTATTTGCATTGTCTCTTTGATGCCATTGTTCATACACAGGTTGTATGTATTTTCATTGTTGATAACTAAACCACGCAGGTTGGCATGGACGACCGAATAATAGCAAAACATCAACCTACCTACTAGATTTTGTCACCAAAATAGACATTGCTGCAAACTTGTAATTAAAAATGAATACATCCCAATTGGTTGCAAACGAACATTCTTAAAAACTAGGGCCAACGTTTGTTATCTTTGTATTCGTTTGTTTTCCTAGTTTTAAAATCTTGGTTGAAAAAAACTCCGTCTATGATGTTGCTTCATCACGGTGTGGCCATCTTGATTTTACTCCATTCAAACTCATTGTAACCAAACTGAGGCTGGACGAAATAATAGTCTGGTGCCATGTTTGCGCAATGAATGTTAGCATTCATTACTGTTATAGAAACAGGGAACATGACCGATATGGTGACAGCGTGATTATAAACCTTTATCACGGTGTGGCCATCTTGACTTTATACTCCATTGTAACCAAACTGAGGCTGGTGCCATGTTTGTGCAATGAATGTTAGCATTCATTACTATTATGGAAACAGGGAACATGACCAAGATGGTGACAGCGTGAACATTCTTCACGAACAAGACACACTACCAGATTGTTCATCAAATGTCAATAATTCAAACACAAATAAATCATACTATCTTGAATTGATACACCAAGGTGGCCGAATTGACCATGCGCATCATGACGGGTTAGCCTACCACGCCCTGCATGATACCATTGCAATGGATAAGGCTGTAGCCAAGGCGATGTCAATGACCAATGAAATGGAGACTCTATTTATTGTAACTGCCGACCATAGCCATGTGTTCTCTATAGGAGGATCAGCTGATCGTGATAGTCCAATACTCGGCAGAGGAGGTAAGTTTCATCCACAAATATAACTTTAAAGGCAGTGGACACTATGACTTCTAACAAGCTTAAGCTCAATGAAAATAAAACTGATACATCGATTGACCCTACTGATTCTGTCAGCAAAATAACATTTGATTCTCATAATACGACAATGATCAAGCAAGTTTCCAGCCTCTGCCAATCAATACATTTTCAATTACGTAACTTAAGGAGAATCAAACGGTACCTGGATAAGGATACTCTCCATCATGTTGTCAGAGCTTTAGTCCTCTCTCGTATTGACTATGGCAATCTCCTTTTATTTGGTGCAACGTCATATGAATTGGACAGAGTTCAAAGACTACAAACTAGTGCAGCTCGTTTAGTATGTTCCACACCCTTGAGAGAACATATGATTACCCATCACTTAGGGAACTTCATTGGCTACCAATTAGAGAACAAACCCATTTTAAGATTGCTCTTCTCGGTTTTATGCTTTAACAAAACTACACCTCACTATAACCACTTAACTGTCACATTACACTCCTCCACGATTTCTTCGATCAATCGCTTGAATGCTCCCCGAGCAAACAAAGTTCTGGGGCAGAAGGCGTTCAGTGTGGCTACATTATGATTCCAATTGCAAGTAGAGTGCGATGCGCATTCTTTACAAGTTGCTTTAATTCACTTTCCTTGGTCCCTGCCTGCTACCAAATGTAAAAAAAATTCATAGAGATAGAGATCATAAACAGTTTCTGTGCTGCAGATGGTTTGGAGCATCCAATCATGTCCAGCACAAATGTGGGAAATTAAAAAGCCTCCGCTTAAAAGTGTTGGAAAAAGTTTGCCGAGATCTTATTAAAAACAATGATACTAACGATTTGCGAGATGAGCGTAAGAGATCATTTAAAAGGAACACGTTGCCTGGGATCGGTCAAACTGGTCTTTGAAATGTGTTTGTAACCTTTTGTTATAAAATGCATATGCTTATAGAAAGATGCTTTTTGGTGATACTTGTGTGGATCATTGTTTTCTACTTTTAAAATATCTTTCTAATCATATGCATTTTGTAATAAACGGTAACAAACGCTTTTCAAAGACCAACTCGACCGATCCAAGGCAACATGTTCCTTTAATGAAACAACATTGAAAGAAGTTGTAAATACTTGCACCTGCTCAACCTAAATTAGTAAGATGCAATTGCAGTGACAAAAGTTTACTCATCCTAGTTTGATTATTTTTTTCCATTCACTATCTTACTAATTCATTGGTATATATGTCTCTGAGAACGATCAACAAAAAACATTGTCAAACATTACCTGCTGAATTGTTTATCACGTTAAATAAACCAACTCTGTTATCGTTTGCAACAGTACAATTGAAAGGAACCCCACCATGGGTGGGGGATCTGCTTACCGGAGGCTAAGACAGAGGAAAGGCCATTTAGATGGAGACAGTATTTGTGCACTTTTAGAGCCTCTTTGTTCTGATGGGGATGAAAATGTTTAGTTTGGTAGCAGGCAGGGGACCAATTAGACTGTTGTAAGGCCATGTATAGACAACTTGTAAAGAATGCTCATCGCACTACTTCTCTTGTGAATCATACATGGACAACTAGGTAAAGTAGTCATGACAAAACAAGAACTCTCAGTGGCAAAGCATGGTTGTGGCTTAAAAATAAAAATGTTGTACTTGTCACTTTAAAGAGCATGGAAACAGTGTTTAACGATCATGCTAGTTTTTGTGTTTTATCAATTCAAACTAAGGGTTATCTTCAAAATGAATTTTTATTGTTGTCGGAAAAAATACTTCGCCCCAGCAGACATGCAAACCACAATGATAGCCCAATCACAACCAAATGGGAAGTATTCTGAGAACAAATAAAAATTAAGACAGCACAAACTTTCTTGATGTGCAAGGGGAATTAAAAAATGTGACTTTCAAAAAAGAGGCGCTGTTCACAAAACTTTGTTTAATGCAATGTCAAGAAATATGAGTGGGGCGGAGCCAATGTGGGGTAAATTCTAAGATTTAGGTCAACAACAAGTCCTGATCAATGTTGGGTAATGCACTAAGCCTACAGAGTGCTTATATGAAAAGCTGCCAGATTGATGGAATTATTACTTCTTTTTGTTATAAATTCAAAATGAAACAAATATTTCAAAACGCATTTCTCCATGTTTTTTGGGAAAAGGGTCTACTTTTGAGACAGCACTGTTACATTAGGATACAATTGCCCAAGTTTTTCTTACCAGAAATAAAAAGTCAAATTTTGGCCCTATTCAAAACCGAAAGGAAAACACTCTCCTGAAAAAACAATGAAATTTTGAGGTAAACAAATATGGTTAAAAATGTTGATTTTGCAAGTTCTAAAAACATACTCTAATGCACGTTCTAAAAAAAGCACAAGGGTGAAATTTATAACAATAATTTGTTGTCTCAAGTAAAGCCAAGGATGGTAATTTGTAGTGATAGAAAAGGTTTTGGGTGGAGTGGAGTTGTAAATATTAACTAAAAAACAGTTGTTCAGTCCCCCAAATCGGCTTAAAGTGGCCTAAACACAAATGAACTGTTACCATGGCAACGTATTATATAATGATTTGAAATGTAAATTTTGTTTATTTGGACACCAAGTCCCTACCATCCAGAAAGTATAAGAATTTGTTTTCTTTTTTTTTTCACCATGGACACGTATGTCAATATTATTTGAAAAGACCCTTAAAAAGCATTTTTTTTACGTTTTTGGGGAAAAAGTCTAGTTTTGCGGCAGTACTGTCACAACAGGATATAATTGCCCAAGTTTTTCTCACCAGATATGAGAATACCAATGTTGGCCCTAACAACAGCCGAAAGGAAAATTTTCTGAGACCCCTAGCAGTTGACATTTTGGGGTCCAAAAATAGGGTAAAAATTGCGATTTTGCAAGGGGTTAGTTCAAAAAACTGTAATAAACGATGCAAAAATGGCACAAGGGTGATATTTAAAGCAATATTTTTTTTCTCAAGGACGGCCAGGGATGATACTTTGTAGTGATATACTAGGTTTTTTGAAATATTTTAGCATTTTGGTGGGGTGGAGTTGTAAAAATGAGCTAAAAACCAGTTTTTCAGACCCCAAAATCGGCCCAAAATCACCAAAAAACAAAATGAGCCGTAACCATGGCAACGGGCTATATATGGAATTGAAAATGCAATTTTGTTTACTTGCACCCCAATGCCCTTCCACCCACAAAGTATAAAAACACATCATTTTTTTGACCGTGAGCAAGTATGTTATTTATTTACCTGAACTGACTCATAAATACTAATTGTTATGTTATGTTATTGTTATTGGTAATTACTCAAATTAATTATGAGCATAAAACCTTACTTGGTAACGAGTAATGGAGAGCTGTTGATAGTGTAAAACATTGTGAGAAACGGCTCCCTCTGAAGTAACGTAGTTTTCGTAAAGAAATTTTTCACGAATTTGATTTCGAGACCTGAGACTTATAGTTTGATGTATCGAAATCAAGCATCTAAAAGCACACAACTTCGTGTGACAAGGGCGTTTTTACTTTCATTATTCAACTTCGACGTTTGATATTTTATTGTCTTTGACAATTACCAATAGTGCTAGTGTCTTTGAACAAATAAAAGCTATATCTTTCTAAATATCATTTGTATGCAAAATAGTATACGATGAATTTAAAGAGAGACTGTTTCTAACTATTATTATTTATTTACTTCCCTTTTTTCAATGGGCGATATCTCTCGATAAATCCAATTGTTTGTAGACTGCAGCTTGATTATGTTTTGAAACAAAAAGTAAACTCCGTTAAGTTACCCGAATTCAGTGAATTTTACTGAATTCTGACCAGTAAGTAATGTTAACAAGTTGTGCAAGCTTCTCAGTTTTCTATAAGTGAATGGTGACTCATCGTCAAACCATTCATATTTAAATTCTAATTACAACAAAATGGTTTTGCATAAATGGCAAGGTCTGATGAATGACGGTTTGCCATTTACAACACTCTCATATGCAAACGGCCCTGGAGGAAATGAGGAGTTAAACAGCTTTAAAAGTACTGGTTCGAGACGGAATCTGACGGATACCAACACAGGTAAAGCTCCAATTGATTACTTTTGAGTATTGGTTTGTACCACTCAAGTACACCACTCAGTAAAATTAAATCCGAGTATATGCAGACTTTTTGATTTGTTTTAAATCTTAAACATATGATAACTTGGCAAAGTTACAGGGAAGTATTTGCAAACACGATTTTGCCAAGGGAAAGTGCCCCTTTGCCATTTCATAGAGTTAATCATTAACTTGTGTAAACAATTATTTTACTGGTATTGTGATAAATATTGTTTTATCATAATTTTTATTGTGATAAACAATGTTTTATTATGTGTGTGTGCAGAGGCTGCCGATTTTCACCATCCAGCGCTTGTCCAAATTGATTCAGAGACTCATAGACCTTTTCGCAAATACTTGGGCGCGCGCGGAAAGCTTGTAATTAGGTGCATTGTGGTCTAGCTGGTATCCATATCTATCCCACAATGCACCTCATTCCACAGTCTGCGCTTGCGCATTGGTATTTGCGATAAGGTCTATGGTGGAGAGGACGTCACTATTTACGCCAATGGACCAATGTCGCATCTTTTTCACGGGGTACATGATCAGCACTACATTGCCCACGTGGTCAGATATGCTTCCGGGTTAAACTGCCACAATGGAGCGCCCTCTACTGGACCAAATTCCATTTTGGCTTTACTGTTGTTTTCTTTCGTACGGAAGTTTATAGATTGAAAAAGAAATTCAATGAATGTATTTTGTCCAGTTTGTAGCAAAGACAGCCAAGATTATAGTGTTTGCAAACAGTAAAACAAACAACCCAAAACATGACATCTGTTAACTTTTTTTACAACCGCTTAAACCGGACCGACTTTTTTTCAGTAATACCACTTTTGAATCATACAGTTAAAAAACGCCAGGCCTAAATGAGAAACTGACTGCTTTAGTTTAGTGTTTGATGAAAACAAATCACAAAAACAAATTACTTGGACATTTATGAACCTGCGATCTTTATATTAACGTAGCCCTGGTGTTTCCTTGCCTTGTCAATATACTTGTTCGCCAGGGCCAGAGACGTGGCCAGAGACCAGTTGACCCGCTCTGTAAAAATGAGTAAAATTTCACGCAATGCAGTAGCGTGCAATGGACGGTTACATGTGGAAGGGGTCGTTGTGGAGAGGTTTTTTATGTTGTAACAATGTTTTTTGTTCTACTTCTTTAGGATCTATATTTTCATTGTCAATATTCAGATAACTTAATTTTAGCCATGAAGCTAAAAAAACATGATTTTTTTAAGTGAACGTATTTTTGTTTCATGTGTGCCTCTTTTATTTCTACATAGCGCGAAGTATCGCTGATTTGTTTTCCTCGCAGTTTTGTCGTTCGGTACACCCCGACGTACATTATGGTATCATCGGAAACCTTTGACCCTCGTCTTTCCTAATATTAGAGGAGATTAAAGCCATGGTTAAAACTAAGGCTGCACAATTGTTTGACCAACAGAGGGCGTTATTTATAATACTCGGATGTTATTGTGGGCTTCGTGTGTGTGTTCGACCCCCCCCCCACCCAGTTTGTAAATATTATTTCAAATGTGACGTCAAGATCACATGGGGCTCCCTAGGGTGATCAACCATTTCCCTCCAATAGACCGTGTAAGTCTCACGATGATAAGGTCGCCACTGAGCTTCCGGGCACCACATAGCCATCAGCTGGGGGAGATTAACGTGCGTGCAATTGTAGTGTGATTTTGTTTCTGTCTGATCACTTTTTGTCAATCCCTAAAACATATTTGTCGAATGATTACAATTACAGTTACCAGTCACTAAAATCTGTTAACTTAAACAAATTAAAATGAAGCAGTAGAAGTGCCCGATTGGTAAGTAAAGTGAATTTGTTGACTACACTAGCACACCGAAGTTAGTTTTGTTTAAATAAACATAAAATGTTCATCTTATTCGAGCAAAAAAATCAACCTAATGTTTCTATGACACATCATTGCCCCCTGGGACCCAAACTCCCACGGCAGTTTCGCTTTTATTCATTGAACATACATTTATTAAATTTTAAATTAAATTGTTACCTCAAACAAGGTAAAAAAAAAAAAAATACATTGTCAATTTTAATGTATTTTGTCAGAGCAGACTAATTTGCAAGCACATAAAGCAACATAAGGCCAGTTGTGTATTGCTTTTTACACGAACGTTTTACTATACTACTCAAGTCAAGCTTTAACAACTTTTTTTCAACAAACTGAGGATTTTAATTTGAAGACACCTTTTCTGGGGTACGTTTACACTAAACCATAAGTTAATGGCTAAATTCTGTTGTTTTGAAGCATTTTCTAATACCTTTCAAAATTCAACAAATAATTGTGAGCATAAAAACCTTACTTGGTAATGAGCAATGGAGAGATGTTAATAGTATAAACAACATTTGTGAGTAACGGCTCTCTCTGAAGAAAACTAGTTTTTGAGAAGAAGTACTTGCTCGAATTGTTGAGGTCTCAAATTCCATGCATCTGAAAGCACACAACTTGTGCGATAAGGGGTGTCTTCCCATTATTCTCTCGCAACTTCGACGGCCAATTGAGCTCAAATTAATGTTCACGGGTTTGTTAATTTAAGAATATGTTGAGATACACCAAGTGGAAAGACGTGACTAGTGCTTGAAAGTTTTCTGTGTCCTGCCTGTGCCCTTAAAGGGTAATTTTAAACTGATTTTCAATTGTATCCTTTGTTTTCTCAGAGTCTACTTTCGCACAAATGCTTTTGGGAAACAAGAATATTCAATGGAGCAAAACAAATTAAATGAACACATTGCGAACAAAATGTATTTACTATTTGCAACTTTTGGATGAGATTGAAGTCTTTTTGATTGTTTAACACGCAACGCAGGATTCCGCCTTGGGCCGGTGTTTCATGGAAATCTGTTCCCTGAGATTCTGTCCCAATTTTCGGGAGGACTTACTTGTCAGGAGATTATGTTCTCCCAAAATTCCCTCCCCCTTATACGGCAAACTTGTTACAAACTACTTGTGACAGCGCCTTCGTTTAAGTCACCCTCACTCAGCCCATGTTATAGTTTCCCAAACAGGGGAAAGAATCTCTGGCAGCAGTCCTGGATAATTGCTCGTGGCCCATGAGGTAGTTTCCTCCTCCACAGTGAGCGGTGACCATCATGGTGGTTTTTTTTAATTTCGAAAGCACCCTCTTTTGGTTCAATCTGCTTCAGACCGTAATGATATCGGAATCTCCGACGACAAATCTTTAGCACTCCGGCTCTTCGTTAACTGCGGCCCCCACCAGCCTGGGAAACCTAGGAGGGACCAGTTCATTTCGTTTGTTTGCAGTTTTTTCGAAAGC
The DNA here is from genome assembly GCF_902459465.1 of Asterias rubens. Classification (NCBI taxonomy): domain Eukaryota; kingdom Metazoa; phylum Echinodermata; class Asteroidea; order Forcipulatida; family Asteriidae; genus Asterias; species Asterias rubens. The sequence continues at coordinate 2,190,684 of NC_047079.1, read as the reverse complement.
AACAAGAAAAATGAGCAGAGTTTTGTTCCTCCGACAACGGAGCCTACAATCCCGGCCAAAATGCTTGGGCCAACCATTCCTACGTTATATATAACCACTCCCTGTACATTTCACACTGACAATAAACCTTGTCTGCCCCCGTCAATTTTGAATGTAACGAAGACCGGCAGTCGGAACAAACATTGAAATGGGGCAGGGGGCCCAAAAAGATATGGCCGGGATTGCAGTCTGGGTAACAACACCGCACACTGTACGGTCGTAGTAAATAGAAGCAAAAGAGGGCGCTATTGTAATTTTCATCCCCTGGTTTCCAAGAAAACGGTGTTCGCAAGCACACACACAACCAACGTTCGGATCTGCACACATCACATTGTACATTGGTGACAAATTTATACGAAGAGAGCGCTTTGAAAATATATTCCCAATTAAAATAACAGCGCCCTCTACGTATATTTTCTTACAGTTTGCCGTCTACATAGGGTGCGTTCGATTAGCTTCCCTTGGTCGACCCCGCGGTGCTCACTCGGATAAGAACTAATCGAACGATCACACTCGCCCTCTCGTGGTGACGGCATGCACCTCAGGTCACCCCAACTGACCCACTCCACAAGCAGGGCACTTGGGGTTGACTCGGGTGAACCCCTGAAACGACGTACAGGCTATTTGAACGTACCGAGGGCAGACCGGGGTTGACCTAGGGAAGCTATACGAACGCAACCATAGATTGTTGGTTGTGTACAGGGACCGGGGTTTATTTGTCGAGGGTTTAGGTCCAATGCGCAGGTGCGTAAGTCAGTCAATGCATGTGCTGATTAATGAGGCACTAGGACCGATTTGCTCGACCCCACCGGTCTCATCTAGCAACACTGGGAAGGGCTGATGAGCTTGTACAACTTATATCATTCATGAGGGTCTGGTCAATATTAAGAGAACAAGTTGAATTCTAGATTATCAGACTATAAGAAAATAATGCTTAACATTACTTAATTGTGCTGGGCAAACGGTTGTTATACCATTGTGCCATTAAAAAAAGCGTGCTCTGAACTATTTGACATAGCAACTTTAGTCTGATGATTTAAAATTTAAGGGTTTGGGTTCTTTTTGTAGGAGGACAAAAACACAATGTTCACTGATTTACATTAAACTTACACTGTTCAAAGATAGTAGAACGTTTCTCTTTAACAATTACTTGCTGAGGTGCTGTAGTTTTTGAAATGTAGAAAAAACAATGTTGGGGAAATTGTTTAGCTTGTAAACTGTGTGTAGCAGTAATGATATTTAAAAACTCATTATATATCCAAACGGAAAAAAAAAAACTAAAACGATCGACTGATACTACGTCAATGTTTATTCCTTAAAACGTACTTATTTAAACAAACAAAATACACTATTTCTAGAACTATGATATATATCTTAACGTTAGTACCCTAAAATAATGATTAATAGTTTGTTGAGAAATAATGATTTGTAGCAATATATGTATCAATTATTATGTCATGTATTCTAACGTTAATGCAAACATTAAACACATTCAAGTGGTTTCGACGACCTCTAATGTTTTTTTGTTTAATTTTACTGCCAACGACACTTTTATGTAGTAAGTGAGATCAAGATAAACTGCAATATTGTGTAACCAGCTCATGAGGAAAATTGTATTTTCCAAATTCACAGTAAGATGGTGCTTTTTTTTTTGGTAAACCAACAAAACGAATACCCAATGTTTCATCTGCACTAAAAAGGTGCTCTCTCTTTTAAAAACAAACTCACGCGAAACTACGAGGAACAGTTATATGTTTCACAATATCGAGACGTGTTCGGGAAAGGAAGACACAAAAGAACTGTTTTCCAGGAACTTTAAAACGCTATGACCTTTTGATCAGAAGTTATCAATATTTTGTTTAATATCATAAGACATCAACATAAGACAACTGTTACCAGGTGTTAGGTGAATTATTTGTATTTTGTTGCTTCAACAGGGTACACCCTTTTCCACCAATTTAAAATGTTTGAATAAAAATTGCAGGCATAACCGGCGGCCATAATGAATTCCATCAAGGAATATAAAGTTACAGTTGTTTTTATATACTATTAACTAAACTGTCGTTTTTTTTATTGCGTAGTTTCATTTTGCATATTTATTTTGGAAAATGAATGTCGTAGAGTCGTTTCAAGGACTCATCATTGCACCCTCGGAATTACAGTAGAAATATAAAATTTTCCCGAAGATGTGATAAAAAAAAAAAAAAAGATGAACTGATATTTGTTGAAAAAACAACACATTTTAATGTTTTCGTCACAAAAAACACGTTTGCAATACCACGCTCTAAAACATAACGTTTTTAATCAAACTAATTGTCCTACATGCATTAAAACAACTGTTAATTTATTATTTTCATCTAAACAAACTGCCCCATCTAAACACAATTAACTAGGTGATTATTGTATTTCGAAACACATAAAGCGTTATATAAAACAGTAAAACGTTTCCGTGTGTTTTTATGTTTGATTTAGATTTCGTACAGCAGGAATCCAGTAAAAGACGTGTAATGGCTAGAGCTACTATATACTTGACCGTATAAAGCTAAGTGAACTTGATCTCCATAGTGCAGGGGAATCACTGCACTGCTGCTCACTTGATGATAACCTAGATCGCGTACATGCCCTGAAACAATGGTGTTACCGTTCTTCCTCAGCTGGACCCATAGGGAAGACCCACTTGATGATTTATTGACTGAAAACATCAATACGTATACCCCAGGCACATTACACGTAAACGTGCCGTTATTCAAGTTGAAATCAGTCCCTTCCTCTGAAAACAATAACTCTTCAAAGGGCAGAGGATCATAAGCGGATGGAGGGCTGAAGGCGGTATTCCTCACTGCAGTGAAGGCAGACCGTCGCGTACTACATTCACCTGCTTCACCAGTCTGTCCAGCTGGTCCAGGTTCACCTCTCTCCCCCTTCAGACCATTCATCCCAGGCAGACCTTGAGGTCCTTGTTTCCCTGGTTGACCGAGTCCTTGATCTCCCTTCAGTCCATGATCCCCTTTAGCGCCTGGCTCACCAACCAGTCCATCTGACCCCTTGTCTCCATTAGCCCCGGGTTGACCTACCTCACCAGGGGAGCCTGCATCACCTCTCGGGCCTACAAGTCCCTGACCATGGTTCCCATTAGATCCGGGGATTCCCGGTATACCGGCTGGGCCTTGGCAGCAGGAGTTACACGTCAGTCCCGGATCAGGTGAAACTGCTGCTGTAGCCACCAATAACCAAACTTGCATAAAAGCCAAGACAATGGCCACTGCTATAGTAATCTTCATCTGTAAGTTAAAAGACAGACGGAAAACAAACAATTACAACATTTATAACAATGTTTTCGTAGCTGGGAGGGTTGGTCATGTGTCAGTTGGTCCAAACTTTTTATGTATTTTTATAAAATGGTACATTAGTTGACTAACCGAATTAAATTCTAAGTTCGATGAACTAAATCGGTAAATGAAGTGGTTGTTAATTTTATTTTGAAATCACTTTTTTTTTTCAAAAGAACTGGACTTATAAACAAAGTTAGCTTTAGTTAGTTGTCAGAATTACCCCCATTCTAATGTATGGTGTTTGTTTTGCAGGAGCAGACATACTAATGAATATGTATGTTTAAGTTTACACTAATGAATATGTATTTTTCTCCCAAAGGCTGTGAACTCTTGTTATTATGCTAATGTTGTAACTTTGTATATTAATAGGAGTGCAGAGGTCAGTGTCTTCCCTTTCCTTGTGGTATGCAATATTTTAGGGAGTGGCATTGAAGTGCCTATATCTCAACAGTGTCGCGCTACAATTACAACCTTTGAGGTTGTTCTTTTACTGCAATTGTAATGCTAAATCAGAAACAGATTATTCAGGCTGTTATTTTAAGCAGTTGATTGGCAGAGAACTGAGGCGGCAGAGATCGGCAGTTTGAGATTGGAAACAAGGAGAAAATCGTAAATTGAGGATAATGATTCTAATTGAGCAGAGTTCTTGAAACTAAATTGTTCTTGGAAATGTGTATTTCATGCTGTATTAATGGAGCATTGGATTTGAATAGCTTTGTAATTTGAATACTCTGAATTTGTAGTTCACCATTTTTTGAGAAGAAATCAGACAAAGAAATAGTTTGAGAAGTGCATGTGTATTTATCAAACTGAAGGAGAGCATCAGGCATTATTGTATTTGTTTTAATAATTATTTTATAGATGGCCATGATGTTGAGGTGGGAATCTAACCCTCTCCTAGAAGTTTAAAGGGACTATACCCTCATAGATTGAGAAGCGTTAATGGAAGTTCTGAGACGGACAAAAAGGAAGGCAGGAGAGTGTATGACACGTGCCTACATAAAGTGTTAGAAGAAGAGTGGAGCAAGACATTGGTACCGGAGGACAGTTTAACCTTTGGACATTTTCACGGTGGGCCAATTTTATTCATCCAATATTTTGAACGTTTTGGTCGGAGTTGAAGTCAGAGTTGAAGTCATAAGCTTTATTTGACAAGATTGAGACGAAGTGTTTTGAGTTTATTGATTAGTTTCCGTATAATCAAAGATATAGTTATTCATTGTAGTTTTTCCAGAAATGGGGCAGTGTCCCCAGTGGTTGTAAATAAATGTAAAATAATTGTAAATACAATATCTTGTCGAAGAGACTTTTGTTCTAGAGTTAGCAAACTGTCTTTCGCGTCACGGTTGCATTGAGTTAGCTGTGACATAAGTTTTCCAAAATGTTGTGGTCTTTTTGAAAGCAACTAAATGGGAATGCCTTTAGAGTGTTAAAACTGTTTATAATTGATATAATTGTCAACAGAAGTTTCGTTGCCGAACGGTTTAGAGCCGGGACACTTATTGCTACGTCCTTAGGAACGTAAAGCCGTCGGTCCCTTGTGTTGTGTATAACGCATGTAAAAGAACCCAGTACACTTATCGAAAAGTGAAGGGGTTCACCCGGTGTTGGCTGCTGTGTACGCCGTGCCACCTTGTAACCCCTTCTTAGGTGTTACATAAATGGTTCTCATCGAGTTCCTCGAGTTCATCACTTCAATAAGTTATCTTTCTGAAAGTTGGTAAAATTATACTCAGCGCCTTGAGTACCTTGTTGGTAGATACGTGGGCTAGATAAGACTTCGATGTCATTAATGTGTATTATTCGTCGGATTGCCACTCTACGGGTGCGAATGATAACAGGTCTGTTGTATATAATTTGGTTTGCGCCTTTAACACCATGTGTGTATCTACTTGCCAGGTAGAGTTTGTTCTTAGAGAACTGTCTTGCTTAATGCTACTACCGCGGAGTAGATTGTTCGGGTGCTCGGGAGACTTGTCAGTTCTGAAAAGAACTGTACTGCTTATTAACTATTACCTGGGCGGATGGAATAGAAATAGGCTGGGACTATTACTTATTACTACCGCGGAGTCAGTTCTTAGGTTGCTGTAGTCATCGTCAGGAGACTGACGATGACTAGAGCAACCCAAGAACAATGGAGGTTGACTTTATAAATGAATTTTATGTTGTTACTATTGAAAGACCAATTTGAGACATCACAGTTTCGATCCATACATATGATACCTAATACGTTACTCGGCGATCATGTGGTGTCACTTGGAGCCACTCAGGCAACAAAACTGACTTGAAAAAAACCCACAGCTAAAATCGTACTCTTGAGTCTTCGGCCGATTGTGGCCATCAACGTCAGTTTTGATCATACTCTCATGACTACATCAACGTACCTTTTCAACACGTTTGGTGACTAGGCTGGTGACTTGGCAAAGTTCAAGTATGGCGTCTCGTTCAGCACGGATCAACTCAATGCTCTACGTGGTCACTTATTGAGTTGATCCACTTAAAGCCATTGGACCCTTTCGGTAAACAGTTTGTCCAAGGCCCACACTTTGTGTACCACAACTTCTATATCAAATAACAAACCTGTGAAAATTTAGGCTCAATCGGTCATCGGAGTCGGGAGAAAACAACGGAAAAACCCACCCTTGTTTCCGCGCGTTTCGCCGTGTCATGACATGTGTTTCAAATAAATCCGTAATTCTCGTTAACGAGAATTTATATTGTTTTGCTGTTTTCTCAAAAAGTAAAGCATTTCATGGAATAATATTTCAAGAGAAGTCTTTCACCATTGCCTTCTGTAAACCCTGTAAGTTATTTGTAAATCTGTGAACTTTTTTTTTTTCTGAACCGAAAGGGTCCAATGGCTTTAAAGTAGTTTCTACTAAATAAATTCCGGATCTTATTCTTAATTACAGTGATTTGACTTGAGCAAAGACAGTTTGTCAAAAGTGGAAAGTGAACCTGTGACCCTCATTTATCGGCACTCTCCAACGGAGTTATCAATCAATATTGTTCACGGTTTACCTATTTTGCCAGCAAATCACAAATGTTTACAACAAAAGAGTACGAGAAAACAGTTGACTGGGATAACAGGGTAAGGGTAGAACCCAGAGACAACCTCAAATTGTTTTTATTTTTGCTCCTTTGCTAAGGCTTGCTCACACTATGACAATTACGGCTAGCTACGTTTAGCTGCGAATCGCAATTTTTAGTTTGCCGCCATTCATCGTGTGTTGCCGTCAATTGTCGCTGACGAATCCGCTAGCGACCACAGATGGCTGCAAATTAGTCACGTCTGTCGCTACTATGTAAGCCAGACTTTGGCTGGCTCATTTAGTGGCGGCAAAGACCAAACGGAAAGTGAAGAACGTGAAAATCCCAAGACCTTGGCGGCAAAAGGGAAAAAACAAAATTGGCTGACGGTTGGGAACGACCTTCAGCGACAACAGGAAAGAGGTCAGACGGCTGGCAGCGGAATGGGATGCGGCAAGGAACGGTGGCTGACGGTGGGTTGCGGCGACGATGACGTGACTCATTTGCCGACATCAAAACCTCTGTGTGTAGGTTGTATAAAAAGTCGAGTTTGGCGTTCCCACTCTTCACAATATTCTGGTCATCCATTCATCAGACATCATGACTACCAACGAAATGGACCCTTCCCATGAAATATGTTAATACATTCACGCGTGCGTACAAACCCTGTTGGCTGGCAAACACCATAGAGTTGTGCACTAAGTAGACGCGCGATTGCGTCTGCGTCACCCATTGGCCGTGTACAAAACAGCGCGATGTTCCCTCAATTTGCCAACCAAAACGTTAGTGCGCACGCGCTATGTGTAATTTACATATTTCATGGGAAGGGTCTATTGTGACGAACTCAAAACGACAATTGACCATAGATATATGCAATTGACCCCATGCACGCGCGTCACACGCGGCGACTGATGCCACGCTCACCATGTTGGTGGTCAATAGATTTACGTGTAAACGCAGAGTCGCCTGAAATGCGCACTTCTCTGAACAACACACGTTGACATTGACCACCAAAATGGCGCCTCCAAGATTATTTTGATGATGACGTCAGGTAAATTGGGTCAATAGGCGGAATCGTACGGCATGGAAATGTCATAGACCTTATCGCAAATACCAATGCGCAAGCGCAGACTGTTGAATGAGGTGCATTGTGGGATAGATATGGATCAAATTTGGATACCAGCTAGACCACAATGCACCTAACTCCAAGCTTTACGCGCGCGCCCCAGTATTTGCGAAAAGGTCTATGCGAATGATAATTGCGGCCGTCTGCGTCAAGAAAATGAGGGTTGCGTTCTCCAACAAAATCTGAACGCAATCACAATGATTTGTTTTGCTGTCACAACTTTGCCGACGGACACGACTGATAATTTCGACCGTCTGCGGTCTCTAGCGGGTTCGTCAGCGACAATTGACGGCAAAACACGTTGATTGGCGGCAAACTCAAAATTGCAATATGCAGCTCGACGTTGCTTGCCGTAACCCTTATTTGTCATAGTGTGAGCCAGTTAGCACCAGGCCGATGACTTGTTTAATCACCCAAAACTAGGACACTGTGGTCGAGATAATACTTTTGAAGAATTCGTTGACAAGAATTTAGTTTTGAGATGACCTCGTTTTCAAAAGTGATGATTTCAGCGCAGCTATGCATGCAATAAATTATCGGCATTATATAGCCCTGTTCGTACTTCCTGCGAACGCGAATGAGATACGAATGTTTAAGCCACATCCCTGTTTTTGCAGGGATTGAACACATTTCAACTGATGCGAATTAGACGTTGCGATTTTGTGACGTCAACATTTGTAAATATTCGCATTCGCATTTGCAGGAGGTATGGACAGAGATTTTTCGCTTGAAAAAGCTAAACATCATGGCAATAACGGTGCTTCTAACAAATTGCAGGCGATTAATTAGCTGACCGACTCAATCACAAAACTGTTCATAACAAAAATAAAACTGGTACAAAGACAAACAATCACATTTCCTAAAGGGTGAAGACATTATTTTGTAAAACGCACAACAACTGCACTGTAAACAAAACAAGTTTTTAGGTTATGTAACAGCTTTCGAACGCGTCAAAGGGTGTATAGGGTTAACACGTAACAGTATATGGGGCCAATAAGTTGTGTTGAAAGCAATGGTTTTTGCCCATTTATAAACGGCTGATGCGTCAAACTAAACTCGTCAAGCGTTTCGTTTTTACCATGATGCGTTTAGTTTGACGCATCAGCCGTTTACTTTATGTTAAGAATGTGTTTATAAGAAGCGTTTAAAATGTGTTTAGCACATCAACGATTCCTGATCGCACCAGTGTTTAAGTTTGATGTAGAAAATGGGCGAAACCCAATGTTTTACAACACAACTCATGGGCCCTATACAATGTTACGTGTTTAACCGAAACCCTTAGATGCGTTCGAAATTTGTTACAGAACCCAAACACTTGTTTTTATGGTGTTTCTTGCTGAGGCTTACCACCATTTTAGTTTTTATGTTTGCCATTATTACGTTAAATTGGGTCGAATTTTGCCAATTTTGTTGTAATCTCGCAACATGGCAATGTAATGCCTTAAAAAAAGTACTCAATTGCCCTGGTTAAACAAAACAACTGTCCCCTTAACCGTGGCCCGCCAAGGTTAAAGGATAAAGTGTAAAGATTATCTTAAAACCTTTTGAGCAGGCGATACACTCGTCTTGCCTCGGTTATTGCCCCCTCGGTTTCCAAAAAGAACATCGACATCTTATTCTAGGTACATATCTTGTATAATGTTCAATCTGAAATAGTCTACCTAATTACTATATATACAATAATGCAATGGTCACGTCAAACAATGCAATGCCATACATTTTTGACCATAATTATCTTTAAACACTATGCTTTAAACGAGCAGAAAGTCAAGCGCCGTTTATGTCAATCCATGGATAAGAACTTGAAGTCAAATTTTTTAACAAGGCATTGCACTGAAAACCAGCGTAAAAATTGCCTCGTCCAAAACCACCTGCAAGTGTAAACGCGAGAAACAAAACCTTTGAGGCAATTACAGCAAGGTTTCAAAGGGAGATGCGACTGGGTGCACATGTTTGTGTACAATCATAGTACCACCACAGTTCACTAAGATGGCAGAGCTTTAGGAGAGAAGAGACCTTAGCCACTGCATGAGAATATCAGCTGTATCGAGTGGTGTCCCTTTTGGAGCAAAAACTGCAACCGCATTGCAATAGGCTAACCTTAAACCCACCACTTGTATCTGGAAACGAAAGCTTCAGTACGGCAGTAGAATGAGGAACACTTACCTTGATGATGTGTTCTTGTAGTCCAAACCTTCTCAGTTCCTCTCTTCTGATGCAAAGTTGTTATGAACACTGCTGCTGGTGCAGCGCGTTTAAATACTGCTGTATTTCCATTGAAGTGCTCATCAGTCTACTTCGGGTTTGATTGACAATTGATGAGCAGCCAATCATAGATACGTCTTAAAGTCACTGATTTATTGCAGTGACTTACTCTACCATCGGTTTGAACGAGGCTGTATGTTACAATAGTGGATCAATACCGTGTTAAAGTCACTGATTTATGGCAGTGACTTACTGTACCATTGGTTTGAATGATACTGTATGTTGAATGGATACCAATGGTGTAAAACTCTACACTACATTGTGGATGTGTTAAAGTCACTGATTGAAAGCAGTGACTTACTCTATCATTGGTTTGAATGAGACTGTATGTTGAATGGATACCAATGGTGAGTCAGTGATTGAAAGCAGTGACTTACTCTATCATTGGTTCGTATGAGGCTGTATGTTACCAATGGAGCTCAATGTGTACATGCTTTAATGGTATGGTATTTTTACATGTATATCCGCCCTACTGGGTTGCACTGTGTGATTGCTTCCTGAAGTTCCTGGCCGTTTTTCTTCTATTTCCGCTCAATTGATGTATTTCCCTGATGATTGTGAGTTAAAGTGCAAGTTTATTATCAAAGAAAGAACTGTGTACGCAATATATATACTGTTCAGATGGATCTCTTTCGTGCTTCCTCTCTTTTGAAGTATATGTTTACTAACACTAAAACAGTGTGTTTTTTTCCGAAATCGAAATGCAATGACAATGTATTTATAGTAGAGTGCGCCACCAACAGAGCAACATTAAAGGCACTGGTCACCATAGGTAATTACTCAACAGAATTGCTAGCATAAAGACTTACTTGGTAATGAGCAATGGAGAGATGTTAATAGTATAAAACATTGTTAGAAACGGCTCTCTCTGAAGAAACCTAGTTTTTGAGAAAGAAGTATTTTCTCGAGTTGTTAAGGTCTCAAACTGAAGGCATCCGAAAGCACACAGCTTGTGCGACGGGGGTGATTTTCCCATTATTCTCTCGCAATTTTGACGACCAATTGAACTCAAATTAATGTTCACGGGTTTGTTAATTTAAGAATATGTTGAGATACACCAAGTGGAAAGACTCACTAGTGGTTGAAAGTTACCTATTAATGTGTCCTGCCTTTGCCCTTAAAGGGTATTTTTAAACTGATTTTCAATTGTATTCTTTGTTTTCTCAGATTCTACTACCACCGAAACGCACAAATGCTTTTGGGAAACAAGAATATTCAATGGCGCAAAAACAATCAATACAAACCACACAAATCAAAAACAATCAAATGAATGTTTTAAAAAAACAGGTAACACAGGATTCCGCCTTGGGCCGGTGTTTCATGGAAATCTGTCCCCGGAGATTCTGTCCCCATCTTGGGCAACCTCTTTGACATAAAGGACTCGTTCATATATTGAAAATCTCATACTTTACATATAATTTAGTACTAGTAGTTACGTTTCACTCCTAAGCTAGGAGCTTTGTCAATTATATGTTTAGTAACATCGTCATAATTTTGGTATGTAAAAACGAATCTTCTATTTATGATCATCAACAATCCAGACGAACTTATCGATATGCAGTGGACACTATTGGTTATTACTCAAAATAATTATTAGCATACCTTACTTGGTAACGAGTAATGTGGAGAGGTTGGTATATACAACATTGTGAGAAACGGCTCCCTCTGAAGTAACGTAGTTTTCGAGAAAGAAGTAGTTTTCCCCGAATTTGATTTCGAGACCTCATAATTAGATTTTGAAGGCCCCAAATTAAGCATCTGAAAGCGCACAATTTCGTGTGACAAGGGAGTTTTTTTCTGTCATTATTATCTCGCAACTTCGCCGACCAATCGAGCTCAAATTTTCATAGGTTTGTTATTTTATGCATAATGTTGATATACACCAAGAGAGAAGACTGGTTTTTGACAATTACTAATAAGGTCCAGTGTCTTTAATGGTAATTAATATATTTACCTTATAATTATTCTTGTCTGTTTATGTTATTTAAAATTTTGTGTTCTTGTAGAAGTAGTTTCAGTTGATCAAACCTTGACTCTATAGATGTTTTTTTTTATAGTTCCACAGCATTTAATTTAGTTTCGGTCACATGAAGCTCTTGCTATATACTACGAATTGAAACAATCAAGCAAGGATTTGTTTCACTAGTTGTTTTACAATATGTTTTGTTTAAGACGAATGGCAAGCAGGTAAAGACAAGACAAACAGCAAGTACGTGTGGAATTTGGAACAATTTAAAGACGTCAATCCACTTGAAACTCACTGACAACCTTTTAGGTGAGTTGTTGTTTTATGTACCAATTTGAACAAGTACGAACAATCGTCTGTATGGCACAGCCAACCAAGGCATGTCGTTCGGAATATGATTGTGCCTACAACCTTTGCGCCGCATAAATCTTGGGCTAAATGTTTATGTAAATAGGTCTAGGATGTTGGCTTAGTAGAGGGTTTCATTTTGGTATCGAAGGTTGTGTCACTTTATATTTGGCTGGAGCTTTGGGCTAGGTGCCGTTGATCTCGAATTCAAGCATCTGAAAGCACACAACTTCGTGTGACAAGGGTGTTTTTTTTTTCATTATTAACTCGCAAGTTCGAGGACCAATTGAGCTCAAATTTTAACAGGAGCGTGTTTTGGCGACCATGACCAGAAACAAGTTGCTGACGTCAAATTCACTGACCGAAACAATTTCAGAGAGCTACGCGAAAACGGGTCGGTAACCAGAAACAGTTCATGACGTAGGTACATCTCTTGGAAATTTATGTTCTAAAAATATATTGCCGTCATTTTATTATCGAGGAATGGAACTTAGTCTTTGTAATTTTATCAACATTATTTAATTGTTATGCTTCAAAGTATTTCATTTTAAAAAGAATTTCAGTACGTTTTCCGTTAGTTTTTAGAGTCCGCCATCTTAAAACCAAGCCTAACCGAGCCAACAAGTCGGTTACGGTTTGGTCGGAACAGCGGTTCGACCGAACACGCTCGACCAATAACCAAAGCTCAAACATGTTTCTGGTTAGGGTCGCCAAAACGCGCTCCAGGTTTGTAATATTGTATGCATATGTTGAGATATACCAAGTGAAGACTGGTCTTTGACAGTTACCAAAGGTCTCCAGTGTCTTTAACACGTTTTATATTCAAGCAAACCTAAAATTATTGGTTGTACATCATTACATTACTTTGTTTGCACTCATTTTTTTGTTAAATTATATCACAATAATATTACGTGTCCGTCTTAATAGGGAGCATTCATAGGGAGGGAGGAAACCTTTGACTATCTGATTTATTCAAGGAAAAGTGAAAAGGCGTAGGTTTGAACTTTATAACTATAGCCAGGACGATTTAATATTGAAACTTTTGTTTGACAGTTATAATAAGTTTGCTTACCTTTTAGGTTTGTTTGAGCCCAGTCATATGCAATTTGAAGGTAACCGAATGAATGACGTAGGGGGTGAGCCCTCATTGTCTGAGATGGTAGGAAAGGCAATTGAGATACTTCAGAAGGACAAAGACGGGTTCTTCCTTATGGTTGAGGGTAAGTTATTATTACAACATACAGGTTTCTGGTTTTTGTAGAGTGTTGGTTAATTAGTTTCATGAGCCCAAGCCTTGTCCAAGCCTCTATACGCAAGCACCGGCCAGCTCTGAATTCACGAACTGCATAGATACTATACCGCACGGTACAACAGTACTTGATACCGAGTCTAGTTGCAGCCTCGTTGTATGAGGTACGAGAACCTCGAAAAACCATGCTTCGACCCCACGGTATTAAGTACTGTAATATACCGTGCAGTATAGTAACTATGCAGTTCTTGAATTCATAGTAGCGAGCCGGTGCTTGCGTAAAAGACCTTGGACAAGACTACATGAGCCCTTTGCGTCATTGCTGCTGTTTCACAAGAGGTTATCGTTATAGGCCCTACCTCTTAATTTTGAGGCTTAGAAAATCATTGACAATCTGAAACCTCGTTATATGGAGTATTTACATTGTCTCTTTGATGCCGTTGTCCAGTCACAGATTGTATGTATTTTCATTGTTGATAACAAGACCACGCAGGTTGGCATGGGCGGCCGAATAATATAGCAAACATGCAACCGACCTACTAGATTTTGTCACCAAAGTAGACTATTCTGCAAACTTGTAATTTGGTTGTAAACAATCATTTTTAAAAACTAGGGCCATCGTTTGTTATCTTTATATTCCTAGTTTTCGAATCTTGGTTGACAAAAAATCCGTCTATGATGTTGCTTTATCACGGTGTGGACATCTTGATTTTACTCCATTCAAACTCATTGTAACAAAACTTAGGCTGGACGAAATAATAGTCTGGTGCCATGTTTGCAAAATGAATGTTAGCATTCATTACTGTTATGGAAACAGGGAACATGACCGAGATGGCGACAGCGTGATTATAGACCTTTATCACGGTGTGGCCATCTTGACTTTATACTCCATTGTAACCAAACTGAGGCTGGTGCCATGTTTGCGCAATGAATGTTAGCGTTCATTACTATTATGGAAACAAGGAACATGACCAAGATGGTGACAGCGTGAACATTCTTCACGAACAAGACACACTACCAGATATTTCATAAAATGGAAATAATTCAAACACAAATAAATCATACTATCTTGAATTGATACACCAAGGTGGCCGATTTGACCATGCGCATCATTACGGGTTAGCCTACCACGCCCTGCATGATACCATTGCAATGGATAAGGCTGTAGCCAAGGCGATGTCAATGACCAATGAAATGGAGACTTTATTTATTGTAACTGCCGACCATAGCCATGTACTCTCTATAGGAGGAGCAGCTGATCGTGGTAGTCCAATACTCGGCAGAGGAGGTAAGTTGCATCCACAAATATAACTTTAAAGGCAGTGGACACTATGACTTCTAACAAGCTTAAGCTCAATGAAAATAAAACTGATACATCGATCGACCCTACTGATTCTGTCAGCAAAATAAAATTTGATTCTCATAATATGACAATGATCGAGCAAGTTTCCAGCCTCTGCCAATCAAAACATTTTCAATTAAGTAACTTAAGGAGAATCAAACGGTATCTGGATAAGGATACCCTCCATCATGTTGTCAGAGCTTTAGTCCTCTCTCGTATTGACTATGGCAATCTCCTTTTATTTGGTGCAACGTCATATGAATTGGACAGAGTTCAAAGACTACAAACTAGTGCAGCTCGTTCCACACCCTTGAGAGAACATATTATTACCCCATCACTTAGGGAACCAATTAGAGAACGAATCCATGTTAAGATTGCTCTTCTCGTTTTTATGCTTTAACAAAACTACACCTCATTATAACCACTTAACTGTCACATTAGGGAGGACCTCGTATTCTAACATGCGGTAATACCTTGTTGTACCGCGGTGTACGCGAGGTATTGAGCTGAAGGTATTACTTGGCTGTAATGAGCACGTATTATCTTCGGGTCAATGCAAACCACTGCATTTCGTCACACGCATATTCATGACCGAACCCAGGCTGGCCAGTCAAGGTAGAGGCACAAAGGGACCAATTTATATGACCTTAATCCCCACTAATCTGGGGGTAATCTAACAAAAGGGTGATAACGCCTCGTTTAGCAGCCCCTGAGTTTGAAAATAACACCCAGTTGCAATAGTTGTTGCCCATGTCCTGCCTGTTATCCCTGTTCTGAAAAAAATTCAGTCTCATAATATTATTTTCCCCGTCCTGGGTTATTTCCCCGTCCCAGGTTTATTTCCCTTAATATTTCTCTGTCCCAGGATGTTTCCCCGTCCCAGGTTTATTTCCCTTAATATCTCTCCGTCCCGGGTTGTTTCCCCGTCCCAGGTTTATTTCCCTTAATATTTCTCCGTCCCGGGTTATTTCCCCGTCCCAGGTTTAATTTCCCTTAATATTTCTCCGTCCCGGGATGTTTCCCCGTCCCAGGTTTATTTCCCTTAATATCTCTCCGTCCCGGGTTATTTCCCCGTCCCAGGTTTAATTTCCCTTAATATTTCTCCGTCCCGGGTTGTTTTCCCGTCCCAGGTTTATTTCCCTTAATATTTCTCCGTCCCGGGTTATTTCCCCGTCCCAGGTTTAATTTCCCTTAATATTTCTCCGTCCCGGGATGTTTCCCCGTCCCAGGTTTATTTCCCTTAATATCTCTCCGTCCCGGGTTATTTCCCCGTCCCAGGTTTATTTCCCTTAATATTTCTCCGTCCCGGGTTGTTTCCCCGTCCCAGGTTTATTTCCCTTAATACTTCTCCATCCCGGGTTGTTTCCCCGTCCCAGTTTTTTTCCCTTAATATTTCGCCGTCCCGGGTTGTTTTCCCGTCCCAGGTTTATTTCCCTTAATATTTCTCCGTCCCGGGTTGTTTCCCCGTCCCATGTTTATTTCCCTTAATATTTCTCCGTCGCGGGTTATTTCCCCGTCCCAGGTTTGTTTCCCTTAATATTTCTCTGTCCCGGGTTGTTTCCCCGTCCCAGGTTTATTTCCCTTAATACTTCTCCATCCCGGGTTGTTTCCCCGTCCCAGGTTTTTTTCCCTTAATATTTCCCCGTCCCGGGTTGTTTCCCCGTCCCAGGTTTATTTCCCTTAATATTTCTCCGTCCCGGGTTGTTTCCCCGTCCCAGGTTTATTTCCCTTAATATTTCTCCGTCCCGGGTTGTTTCCCCGTCCCAGGTTTATTTCCCTTAATATTTCTCCGTCCCGGGTTGTTTCCCCGTCCCATGTTTATTTCCCTTAATATTTCTCCGTCCCGGGTTGTTTCCCCGTCCCAGGTTTATTTCCCTTAATATTTCTCCGTCGTGTTTGGGAAAGGAAGACACAAAAGAAATGTTTTCCAGGAACTATAAAACGCTATGACCTTTTGATCAGAAGTTATCATTATTTTGTTTAATATCATAAGATATCAACATAAGACAACTGTTACCAGTTGTTAGGTGAATTATTTGTATTTTTTGCTTCAACAGGGTACAGCCTTTTCCACCAATTTAAAATGTTTGAATAAAAATTGCGGGCATAACCGGCGGCCATAATGAATTCCATCAAGGAATATAAAGTTACAGTTGTTTTTATATACTATTAACTAAACTGTCGGTTTTTTATTGCGTAGTTTCATTTTGGAAAATGAATGTCGCAGAGTCGTTTCAAGGACTCATCATTGCACCCTCGGAATTACAGTAGAAATATAAAATTTTCCCGAAGATGTGATTAAAAAAAAAAAAAAAAAAAGATGAACTGATATTTATCGCACTATTAACGTGACAGAAAAAACAACACATTTTAATGTTTTCGCCACAATAAACACGTTTGCAATACCACGCTCTAAAACATAACGTTTTTAATCAAGTAATTGTCCTACATGCATTAAAACAACTGTTAATTTATTATATTCATCTAAACAAACTGCCCCATCTAAACACAATTAACTGGGTGATTATTGTATTTCGAAACACATAAAGCGTTATATAAAACAGTAATACGTTTCCGTGTGTTTGTATGTTTGATTTAGATTTCGTACAGCAGGAATCCAGTAAAAGACGCGTCACTATATACTGGACCGTTTACAGCTAAGTGAACTTGATCTCCATAGTGCAGGGGAATCACTGCACTGCTGCTCACTTGATGATAACCTGTATCATGTACAAGCCCTTTAACAATGTTGTTACCGTTCTTCCTCAGGTGGACATATAGGTACGACCCGCTTGGTGATTTCAGGACTGAGAACATCAATACGTATACCCCAGGCACATTACACGTAAACGTGCCGTTATTCAAGTTGAAATCAGTCCCTTCCTCTGAAAACAATAACTCTTCAAAGGGCAGAGGATCATTGGGGGATGGAGGGCTGAAGGGGGTATTCCTCACTGCAGTGAAGGCGGACCGTCGCGTACTACATTCACCTGCTTCACCAGTCTCTCCAGCTGGTCCAGGTTCACCTCTCTCCCCCTTCAGACCATTCATCCCAGGCAGACCTTGAGGTCCTTGTTTCCCTGGTTGACCGAGTCCTTGATCTCCCTGCAGTCCATGATCACCTTTAGCGCCTGGCTCACCATCCAGTCCAACTGACCCCTTGTCTCCTTTAGCCCCGGGTTGACCTACCTCACCAGGGGAGCCTGCATCACCTCTCGGGCCTACAAGTCCTTGACCATGGTTTCCATTAGATCCGGGGATTCCCGGTATACCGGCTGGGCCCTGGCAGCAGGAGTTACACGTCAGTCCCGGATCAGGTGAAACTGCTGCTGTAGCTACCAATAACCAAACTTGCATAAAAGCCAAGACAATGGCCACTGCTATAGTAATCTTCATCTGTAAGTTGAAAGACAGACGGAAAACAAACAATTACAACATTTATAGCAATGTTGTTTTCGTAGCTGGGAGGGTTGGTCATGTGTCAGTTGGTCCAAACTTTGTTTGTATTCGCCCGTAAGGATAAAATGGTACATTAGTTTACTAACCGAATTAAATTCTAAGTTTGATGAACTAAATCGGTAAATGAAGTGGTTGTTAATTTTATTTTGAAATCACTTTTTTTTCAAAAGAACTGGACTTATAAACAAAGTTAGCTTTAGTTAGTTGTCAAAATTACCCCCCATTCTAATGTATGGTGTTTGTTTTGCAGTAGCAGATATACTAATGAATATGTATGTTTAAGTTTACACTAATGAGTATGTATTTTTCTCCCAAAGGCTTTGAACTCTTGTTATTATGCTAATGTTGTAACTTGGTTTTTTAATAGGAGTGCAGAGGTCAGTGCCTTCCCTTTCCTTGTGGTATGCAATATTTTAGGGAGTGGCATTGAAGTGCCTATATCTCAACAGTGTCGCGCTACAATTACAACCTTTGAGGTTGTTCTTTTACTGCAATTGTAATGCTTAATCAGAAACAGATTTTTCAGGCTGTTATTTTAAGCAATTGATTGGCAGAGAACTGAGGTGGCAGAGATCGGCAGTTTGAGATTGGAAACAAGGAGAAAATCGTAAATTGAAATATTGCTTATTGTTTTTGAGGATAATGATTCTAATTGAGCAGAATTCTTGAAACTAAATTGTTCTTGGAAATGTGTATTTCATGCTGTATTAATGGAGCATTGGATTTGAATAGCTTTGTAATTTGAATACTCTGAATTTGTAGTTCACCATTTTTTTTGAGAAGAAGAAATCAGACAAAAAAATTGTTTGAGAAGTGCATGTGTATTTATCAAAATGAAGGAGAGCATCAGGCATTATTTTATTTGTTTTAATAATTATTTTATAGATGGCCATGATATTGAGGTGGGAATCTAACCCTCTCCTAGAAGTTTAAAGGGACTATACCCTCCCTCATAGAGTGAGAAGCGTTATTGGAAGTTCTGAGGCGACAGAAAGGAAGGCAGGAGAGTCTATGACACGTGCCTACATAAAGTGTTAGAAGAAGAGTGGAGCAAGACATTGGTACCGGAGGAAAGTTTAACCTTTGGACATTTTCACGGTGGGCCAATTTTATTCACCCAATATTTTGAACATTTTGGTCGGAGTTGAAGTCAGAGTTGAAGTCATAAGCTTTATTTGACAAGATTGAGACGAAGTGTTTTGAGTTTATTGATTAGTTTCCGTAGAATCAAAGATATAGTTATTCAGTGTACTTTTTCCAGAAATGGGGCAGTGTCCCCAGTGATTGTAAATAAATGTAAAATAATTGTAAATACAATATCTTGTCGAAGAGACTTTTGTTCTAGAGTTAGCAAACTTTCTTTCGCGTCACGGTTGCATGGGGTTAACTGTGACATTAGTTTTCGAAAATGTTGTGGTCTTTTTGAAAGCAACTAAATGAGAACGCCTTTAGAGTGTTAAAACTGTTTATAATTGATATTATTATCAACAGAAGTGTCGTTGCCGAACGGTTTAGAGCACCAAACTCTGGTGTTTCTGATCAGTAGAGTTAGGGTCCGTTCCCGAGCCGTGACACTTATTGCTTCGTCATTAGGAAAGTAAAGCCGTCGGTCCCATGTGTTGTGTATAACGTATGTAAAGGAACCCAGTGCACTTATCGAAAAGTGAAGGGGTTCACCTGGTGTTGGCTGCTGTGTACGCCGTGCCACCTTGTAACTCCTTCTTAGGTGCTACATAAATGGTTCTCATCGAGTTCTTCGAGTTCATCACTACAATAAGTTATCTTTCTGATAGTTGGTAGAATTATACTCAGCGCCTTGAGTACCTTGTTGGTAGATACAAGCGCTAGATAAGACTTCGATGTCATTATTGTGTATTATTCGTCGGATTGCCACTCTACGGGTGCGAATGATAACAGGTCTGTTGTATATAATTTGGTTTGCGCCTTTAACACCATGTGTGTATCTATTTGCCAGGTAGAGTTTGTTCTTAGAAAACTGTCTTGCTTAATGCTACTACCGCGGAGTAGATTGTTCGGGTGCTCGGGAGACTTGTCAGTTCTGAAAAGAACTGTACTGCTTATTAACTATTACCTGGGCGGATGGAATAGAAATAGGCTGGGACTATTACTTATTACTACCGCGGAGTCAGTTCTTAGGTTGCTGTAGTCATCGTCAGGAGACTGACGATGACTAGAGCAACCCAAGAACAATGGAGGTTGACTTTATAAATGAATTTTATGTTGTTACTATTGAAAGACCAATTTGAGACATCACAGTTTCGATCCATACATATGATACCTAATACGTTACTCGGCGATCATGTGGCGTCACTTGGAGCCACTCAGGCAACAAAACTGACCTGAACAAAACCCACAGCTAAATCCGTACTTTTGAGTCTTCGGCCGATTGTGGCCATCAACATCAGTTTTGATCATACTCGCATGACTACATCAACGTACCTTTTCAACACGTTTGGTGACTAGGCTGGTGACTTGGCAAAGTTCAAGTATGGCGTCTCGTTCAGCACGGATCAACTCAATGCTCTACGTGGTAACTTATTGAGTTGATCCACTTAACGTAGTTTCTACTAATTATATTCCGAATCTTATTCTTAATTACAGTGATTTTGACTTGAGCAAAGACAGTTTGTCAAAAGTGGAAAGTGAACCTGTGACCCTCATTTATCGGCACTCTCCAACTGAGTTATCAATCATATTGTTCACGGTTTACCTACTTTGCCAGCAAATCACAAATGTTTACAACAAAAGAGTACGAGAAAACAGTTGACTGGGATAACAGGGTAAGGGTGGAACCCAGAGTTAACCTCAAATTGTTTTTATTTTTGCTCCTTTGCTAAGGCTTGCTCACACTATGACAATTACGGCTAGCTACGTTTAGCTGCGAATCGCAATTTTTAGTTTGCCGCCATTCATCGTGTGTTGCCGTCAATTGTCGCTGACGAATCCGCTAGCGACCACAGATGGCTGCAAATTAGTCACGCCTGTCGCTACTATGTAAGCCAGACTTTGGCTGGCTCATTTAGTGGCGGCAAAGACCAAACGGAAAGTGAAGAACGTGAAAATCCCAAGACCTTGGCGGCAAAAGGGAAAAAACAAAATTGGCTGACGGTTGGGAACGACCTTCAGCGACAACAGGAAAGAGGTCAGACGGCTGGCAGCGGACTGGGATACGGCAAGGAACGGTGGCTGACGGTGGGTTGCGGCGACGATGACGTGACTCATTTGCCGACATCAAAACCTCTGTGTGTAGGCTGTATATAAAGTCGAGTTTGGCGTTCCCACTCTTCACAATATTCTGGTCATCCACTCATCAGACATCATGACCACCAACGAAATGGACCCTTCCCATGAAATATGTTAATACATTCACGCGTGCGTACAAACCATGTTGGTTGGCAAACACCATAGAGTTGTGCACTAAGCAGACGCGCAATTGCGTCTGCGTCACCCATTGCCCGTGTACAAAACAGCGCGATGTTCCCTCATTTTGCCAACCAAAACGTTAGTGCGCACGCGCTATGTGTAATTTACATATTTCATGGGACGGGTCTATTGTGACGAACTCAAAACGACAATTGACCATAGGTATATGCAATTGACCCCATGCACGCGCGTCACACGCGGCGACTGATGCCACGCTCACCATGTTGGTGGTCAATAGATTTACGTGTAAACGCAGAGTCGCCTAAAATGCGCACTTCTCTGAACAACACACGTTGACATTGACCACCAAAATGGCGCCTCCAAGATTATTTTGATGATGACGTCAGGTGAATTGGGTCAATAGGCGGAATCGCACGGCATGGAAATGTCATGCGACTGATAATTGCGGCCATCTGCGTCAACAAAATGAGGGTTGCGTTCTCTAACGAAATCTGAACGCAATCACAATGATTTGTTTTGCTGTCACAACTTTGCCGACGGACACGACTGATAATTTCGACCGTCTGCGGTCACTAGCGGGTTCGTCAGCGACAATTGACGGCAAAACACGTTGATTGGCGGCAAACTCAAAATTGCAATATGCAGCTCGACGTTGCTTGCAGTAACCCTTTTTTGTCATAGTGTGAGCCAGTTAGCACCAGGTCGATGACTTGTTTAACCACCCAAAACTAGGACACTGTTGTCGAGATAATACTTTTGAAGAATTCGTTGACAAGAATTTAGTTTTGAGATGACCTCGTTTTCAAAAGTGATGATTTCAGCGCAGCTATGCATGCAATAAATTATCGGCATTATATAGCCCTGTTCGTACTTCCTGCGAACGCGAATGGGATACGAATGTTTAAGCCACATCCCTGTTTTTGCAGGGATTGAACACATTTCAACTGATGCGAATTAAACGTTGCGATTTTGTGACGTCAAAATTTGTAAATATTCGCATTCGCATTTGCAGGAGGTATGAATAGAGATTTTTCGCTTAAAAAGCTATACGTCACGCTTCTAACAAATTGCAGGCGATTAATTAGCTGACCGACTCAATCACAAAACTGTTCATAACAACACAAAAATTGGTACAAAGACAAACAATCACATTTCCTAAAGGGTGAAGACATTTGTAAAACGCACAACAACTGCACTGTAAACAAAAACAAGTTTTTAGGTTCTGTAACAGCTTTCGAACGCGTCAAAGGGTGTATTGGGTTAACACGTAACAATGTATGGGGCCAATTAGTTGTGTTGAAAGCAATGTTTTTTGCCCATTTATAAACGGCTGATGCGTCAAACTAAACGCGTCAAGCGTTTCGTTTTTACTATGATGCGTTAAGTTTGACGCATCAGCCGTTTACTTTATGTTAGGAGTGTGTTTAAGAAGCGTTTAAAAGGTGTTCAGCACATCAACGATTGCTGATCGCACCAATGTTTAAGTTTGATGTAGAAAATGGGCGAAACCCAATGTTTTACAACACAAATCACGGACCCTATACAGTGTCACGTGTTTAACCTTAACCCTTTGACGTCACACTTGTTTTGTACGGTGTGTCTTGCTGATGCGTACCATCAATTTAGTTTATCTGTTTGTCATTGTTTGTTAACGTTTAAATTGTGTAAATTTTGCCAATTCTGTTGTAACATTCTTGCAAGATGTGCAACAGAATGCCTCAAAACAAGACAATTACCCTAGTAATACAGAACAACTGTCGCATAAATAGTGACGGTTAAATAGTTTTGTAAACCTTTGGAGCAAACGGCACACCCGCCTTGCTTCGGTTGCCCCTTGCTGTAACAAGACAATCAACACCTTATAGGGTACTCATATTGTACAATGTTCAGTCTGAAATATCCCCCGCCCATAATAAAAAAATAAAAACAAAACATTTTTTATAAAATAATGCAATGTAAAATCAACAATCTCATCATTTGTTGTTACCATTCTTTACACAATGTTGTAAACGAGCAGAACGTCGCGCACAGTTAAAGTATTGACAATGTAGTGGACAAAAAATATAGCAAAAGTTTTGCACAAGACATTGTTGCAGACCTCTGCAAGTAGCGCAAGAAAAACTTTAGGAAATTACGGCATGGTTTCAAAGGGATATGCAACTGGGTGCACATGTTTGTGTACAATCACAGTACTACCACAGTTCACTAAGATGGCAGAGCTTTAGGAGAGAAGAGACCTTAGCCACTGCATGAGAATATCAGCTGTATCGAGTGGTAGCCCTTTTGGAGCAAAAACTGCAACCGCATTGCAATAGGCTAACCTTAAACCCACTACTTGTATCTGGAAACGAAAGCTTGAGTCCGGCAGTAGAATGAGGAACACTTACCTTGATGATGTGTTCTTGTAGTCCAAACCTTCTCAGTTCCTCTCTTCTGATGCAAAGTTGTTATGAACACTGCTGCTGGTGCAGCGCGTTTAAATACTGCTGTATTTTCATTGAAGTGCTCATCAGTCTACTTCGGGTTTGATTGACAATCGATGAGCAGCCAATCATAGATACGTCTTAAAGTCACTGATTTATTGCAGTGACTTACTCTACCATTGGTTTGGACGAGGCTGTATGTTACAATTGTGGATCAATACCGTGTTAAAGTCACTGATTTATGGCAGTGACTTACTGTACCATTGGTTTGAATGATACTGTATGTTGAATGGATACCAATGGTGTAAAACTCTACATTACATTGTGTATGTGTTAAAGTCACTGATTGAATGCAGTGACTTACTCTACCATTGGTTTGAATGATACTGTATGTTGAATGGATACCAATGGTGAGTCAGTGATTGAAAGCAGTGACTTACTCTATCATTGGTTCGTATGAGGCTGTATGTTACCAATGGAGATCAATTTGTACATGCTTCAATGGTATGGTATTTTCACATGTATATCCGCCCAACTGGGTTGCACTTTGTGATTGCTTCCTGAAGTTTCTGGCCAGTTTCCTTCTATTTCCGCTCAATTGATGTACTTCCCTGATGATTGTGAGTTAAAGTGCAAGTTTATTATCAAAGAAAGAACTGTGTACGCAATATATATACTGTTCAGATGGTTCTCTTTCGTGCTTCGTTAACCACTCTTTTGACGTAATGTTTACGAACACTAACTCAGTGTTTTTTTTTTTCCGAAATCGAAATTCAATGACAATGTATATAGTAGAGTGCACTGGACACCATTGGTAATTTATACTCAAAATAATTTTTAGCATAAAAACCTTACTTGGTAATGAGCAATAGTATACAGCATTGTAAGTAACGGATCTCTATGAAGAAACCTAGTTTTTGAGAAGCAATTTCTCGAATTGTTGAGGTTTCGAATTGAAAGCATTTGAAAGCACACAACTAGTGCGACAAGGGGTGTTTTCCCATTACTCGCAACTTCGACGACCAATTGAGTTCAAAATGTTCACGGGTTTGTTAATTTAAGAATGTTAAGATACACCAAGCGGAAAGACTCACCTGTGCTCGGGAGTTAACTAATGTGTCATGCCTTTGCCCTTAAAGGGTAATTTTAAACTGATTTCCAATTGTATTCTTTGTTTTTTCAGAGTCTACTACCACTGAAACATACAAATGCTTTTTCGGGAAGCAAAAATGTTCAACGGAGCAAAAATAATCAAGTGAACACATAGCGATTGCAATTTATTTACTATTTGTCACGGGTGCGATGCGAACCCCCCACATTTGTTTTTATGTTACGTAATCATTTGCCTTAATTGCATGGCTAGCGCCCTTTTTGCGGGCTGCTTTCGGGGTCAAGATCATTCTGTTTTGGGCCGAAGACCGAAACTGACGTCTTTGTGTGTCTTCACCCAATAGGTAAAGATCTTGTTATATTTTGCATTTAAATGTTTTCCTAATTACTACTTAGATTATTTTTAATTGGTATTTAATAAGGACTATCCTCAAGTCTCATTTTGTTTATAAAATGTTGTTGACTTTAGTGGATATTTGGTTGCTTTTGCAACATCAGGCTAGCTATTTATTGACTTGCGATGTTTAGAACTATTTATTACCTCTATAGACTTTCCTAAAAATCTTAGCAGTGTTACTTAACGTAACATTTTGGAAATCCTTTAGTTTCTTTCATCATTGCATCTGGGATTGGAAATAACCTGTTTATATTGCATGTCACTGTTAAATTGCCTGAAATCCAAGATGGCGGTCGCGTCCATAATTTTGGCACGAACCGCGGGTATTGTTTTATCGTTTCATTGTTTATTCTTTTAAAGTTTAGCTTATGTAATTATTATTGTATATTTTGTACGATCATTCTGTTTTGGGCCGAAGATCTAAACTGACGTCTTTGTGTGTCTTCACCCAAGAGATTCACCGTTTACAGATCTCAATAAAACTAAAGAGCTACTATCAGACTTGCCGTTTCATGCACGTACCTATTCCAAGGGTCACATATTAACTAACAATTGATGATGAGATTGAAGTGATTTTGATTAAGTACTCTTGTTTAACACGTAACGCAAGATTCCGCCTTGGGCCGGTGTTTCATGGAAATCTGTCCCCAGAGATTCTGTCCCCAATTTTGGCAGGTGTGTCAGGAGATTATGTTCTCCCAAAATTCCCTCCCCCTCATCCATGTGAACCTTGTTTACAACAAGTGCGACCTTGTACATTCTTGAAGTATTCTGGCAGGCACTGTACTACACTGGTCCTATGGGAAAGTTGACATCTTGTGTCTAATTTCAACGTTAAACCAAGAGTTATGAAAGTAAAAGCTGGACAAGTTTTGAGATGTGCCCTCATCATATCAAAAGTTGATAAGAATAAGACAGTGCAATCTCCATAAAATATAAGATTTTGTTACAAACTACTTGTGATAGCGCCCTCTGTTAAACAACCTCACTCAGCCCATGTTAGTTTCTCAAACAGGGGAAAGAATCTCCGGCAGCACTGATTCCACTGAGACACCGGCAACCCATCCGGGCGCCTAGTCCTGGAGAATTGCGCGTGGCCCTTGAATTGCGAGTGGCAGGAGATTTTGTCCCTTGGAGCTGGTTTCCTCTTCTTACAGTGAGCGGTGACCATGGTCGTTTCTTAATTCTGAAAGCACCCTCTCTTGATTCAATCTGCTTCAGACCGTATTGATATCAGGATATCGGAGGAAAAATCGATACACTCCTGCTCTTCGTTAACCGCGGCCCCTACCAGCCTGGGGAAGGCAGGAGGAGCCGGGTCACTTCGTTTGTTTGCAGTGTTTCGGAAGCAAAAATAAGACATCATGTTTGGTCGCCAGTCATATAAGACGAGTTGTGTTCCTCCACAACGGGGCCTACAATCCCGGTCAAAATGCTTGGTCCACCCATTCCTACGTTATATTAAACCATTCCCTGTCCACTTCCCACTAACAATAAACATTGTATCTTTTGCCTCTTCCCCCCTCTCAATGTTGAATGTAACGCAGAAGACCGGCAGTCGGAACAAACATTGAAAGGGGGCAGGGGCCGAAAGAGGTATAGCCGGCATTGTAGCCTGGGTAACAACACCGCACACTGTACGTTTGTAGTAAATAGAAGCAAAAGAAGGCGCTTTGTAATTCTCATCCCCTGGTTTCAATGAAAACGGTGTTCGCGAGCACACACAAAACCAACACCTCACATTGTACATTTTTGATAAATTTATACATAGAGGGCGCTTTGTAAGTATATTCTCAATAGACCTTATCGCAAATACCAATACACAAGCGCTGACTGTTGAATGAGGTGGATTGTGGGATATTTTATATGGATCAAATTTGGATACCAGCAAGACCACAGTGACCTAATTCCAAGCTTTGCGCGCGCACCCCGGTATTTGCGAAAAGGTCTATTATATAACACCACAACGCCACAGCGCCCTCTACGTATTTTCTTACAGTTTGCCGCCTACATAGGGTGCGTTCGATTAGCTTCCCTTGGTCGACCCCGCGGTGCTCATTCGGGTGAGCCCCTGACAAGAGCTCATTGGACGATCACAATCGCCCTCTCGTGGTGACGGCATGTACTTCGGGTCACCCGCAACTGACCCACTCCACAAGCAGGGCACTGGGGGCTGACCCGGGTGAACCCCTGGAAGACGTTAAAGCTATTCGAACGTACCGGGGCAGGCCGGGGTCGACCTAGGGAAGCTAAACGAACGCACCCATAGATTGCAGCCTGGGCCCCTGTCTTTATCCGCATTGATGAAGACAGGTACCTGCTATTTAGATCCAGTGATTTCATTGGATACAAAGATGTAATTGAATAAATCAACATCAAGTCGAGCGCCATGTAGGAGCTCGAGCCTGCCCAGTGATTACTCTCCAGATGTTCCAATCCAGCATGCAGGTGCGTAGTTCCTCAGCGCGGGCTAAGCCGGTGTCTCGATTCAGGGTGTCTACGAAGGAGAGACGTCTTAAATTGGATAAATTCAGTGGATGCTACCGTATCTGGGCTTGTTTCGATTTGTCTGAGGAACGTCGGTCGACCAATCAAAAGTCAGATATAGAAAGCTTACTTTCGGCCGCCCGTTTGCTTTGTGTTCTCATGTGTGGTGTCTGTAGAATATACATACAACGTGCATGACATTCCATGCAATATTGGTGTAGAATTTGACCGCGTATTTTTAAGTGAAATGAACGTATGTAAGAGGTGAACATACACACCGGTTTGAAGGCCGGTCTCTGGTGTTACTCACGAGCCCCGAAGTGTGACGTCAGATGTTGAGGCTACCGTGAGAGCGTTCAACTAGCTTCCCCGGGTCGACCCCGATGTGCTCATCCAGGTGGCGTATTTTTTTCTAGGACGAGCGTGGGCAGATACTTACCACGCTTCATCCTCGAAAATAAATACGCATCATCACGTGACCCTTCTCCTGGTGACGTCAGTGCACCTCGGGTCCGCCCCAAGTGTCCCGCTTTTCCAGGACGAACGTAGGGTAGTTATCTGCCCACGTTCGTCCTGGACAAAATTACGAATCTTAGATGAGCAAACCGGGGTCGACCCAGGGAAACTAATCGAACGCATCCATAGATTGTTGGTTGTGTACAGGGAGAGGTGACTGGGGTTTATTTGATCAGGGTTTAGGTGCAATGCGAAGGTGCTTAAAGCGATTGGACACTTTCGGTAAACAGTATTGTCCAAAGCCAACACTTCGTGAATCACAACTGCTATATAAAATAACAAACCTGTAAAAATTTAGGCTCAATCGGTCATCGGAGTCGGGAGAAAATAACGGGAAAACCCACCCTTGTTTCCGCACGTTTCGGCGTGTCATGAAATGTTTTTAAAATGCATCCGTATTTCTTATATCGAGAACTGATATTGGTTAATTGTTTTCTCAAAAAGTAAAGCATTTCGTGAAATAATATTTCAAGAGAAGTCTTTCATCATTACTTTCTGTAAACCTTGTAAGTTATTTGTAAATCTGTTAGCCTTTGTTTTGTTTTCTGTAAGTCAATCCATGTGCTTTTGAATGAGGCACTGGGACCGATTTGCTCGACCCCACGGTCTCATTTAACATCACTGAAAGGGGCTGATGAGCTTGTACAACTTAAGTGTCACTACTGGTTTATGAAAAGAGAGACAGTTCAATTTGAATTTCTCGGAATAAAAGAGAATAATGGTAAACATTAATAAATGGTGCGGAGAAGATGTTGTATAGGAATTCCCTCGTGAATAAACCATTGTGATACTGCCAAACGCGTGCTCTGAACTATTTGACATCAACTTGAGTCTGATGATTTCAAATTTAAGGGTTTGGGTACCTGTTGTAGAAGGACACAAAACATCGTGTTCACTGAATTACATTCAACTTACACCGTTTAAAAATGGTAGAACGTTTCCCTTTATTGACTACTTGCTAAGAAGCTGTGTTTTTTTATTTTTTTATTCAGTCAACCATTTATTAATGCCAGAAAATATATTTTAAATTGTAAAAGGTATTAACAAGTAATAATGTTTAAATATAATTCAATAGTCAAAACCAAAACAATCAACTGATACGGCGTCAATGTTTATTCCTTCAATGTATTTAAAACATTCAAGTGACACCTGACTATTTCTATATCTTAACTTCAAGTACACTAAATGGATAATAGTTTTTTTAGGATAAAATGCTTTGTAGAAATTAATATGTTGTTGATATAACGTTAATGCAAACATTAAGAGTGTGTTTTTGACGACCTTTAACGTTAATGTTTAATTTTGTTGTCAACGAAACTTTTATGTAGTAAGGGAGATCAAAGTAAAATGAAATAGTGTGTAACAAGCTGGTATTCCGAAAGATTAAGTCACAATCAAAGTGAGGAAAATCATACTTTCTAAACTCACACCCAGATTTGTTTTTTATTGATTGTGTCTTTTTACAGCAAGATTGGTTTCATGCCGTTTTGACGGTTAAACCAATCGCTGTACCGAAATGTAGATCCCCGTTTTAACAAGTTATTGTGACATCATCAAACGTTTTATACAAAAGTTGTTCAAAACGAATACCCAATGTTTCATCTGCATTAAAAAAAAACAAGTGCTCATGTAAAAACAAACAAACGCAAGACTACGAGGAAGAATTATATAATATTGAACCATATCGAGACGTGTTCGGGTCAATACGGCAGAAAAGAAATGTTTTCCGGTAATTTTCAACGCTGTATCCTTTTGATAACAAACTTGCATTAGTTTCATATCATAAGTTTTGTTCATTAACCAAGATATCCACAGAAGACAAGCAGCTGCTATGTGAATTAATTGTATTGTGTTGCTTCAACAGGGTGCAGCTTTATTCACCAATTAAACACTTGTGAATTCAAAATGGTGGGCGAAACAGGTGGCCATCATGAATTATGTTTTTTGCTGTCTCGGTCTGTATCAAGGAAGGTTAACTGCTATGCTTTTCTTTACTACTTATTAAACTATCCAATTTGTTGTTGTTGTTTTTTGTTTGTAGTAATTTCAATTCGTTTACTTTTTTTTCGGGAAACGAAATCGTCATCAGGTACTTATTAATGCAACCTCGGGAATCGACAATGAAAAGTAGACATAACCAATTTCCCCGAAAATGTGGTAAACTAAAACCATAAGGATAATCTGATATTTAGTACACGTAAACTTGAAAAAAAAAAAAAAAAAAAAAAAAGCGCTTTTTAAAATATATTGTGTTCTATCAAACTAATTGTCATACGTGCATTAAAACAACAGTTTATTTACCACCTGATAAATATACACAGACACAAGGATTTGTTGTTGTAGTGAACTCTGCCAAGAGTTAATTTATTCCGTACTCTGAATTCCGTGGTAAAACGCCAATTCATAATAATATAAGGGATTTCCCTTTATTTAATTCCATCTAGTGATATCCACTCATAAAGAAGTATACCAGTTCCAATTATAAATACCCTTTGCAGCCAATTCGCAAAGGTTCCCAATTCCTCACTTTGCGAACGGTAAATCTCCAATCCGCAAAGAAGGTTCCCACTTCTCGGCGATTTGCCAAAGAAGGTACAGACCAATTACAATTATTATAATTATAAATGCACTCATTGACTGGAGAAAACTCCGGGTCAATGAGGTTCCCACTTCCAGCGAGTTGCCAAGAAGGTACCAATTTAATTTACTTCTTTATATACAATCACATCATTTTATTACCACCATATTTATCCATATCAATTCACATAAATTAATTTACCACTTCCTCACAGGCTACCATGTCTATTAGCTTCTTGTTTATAGGAACAACCTAAACTTACCGCCAAAGCAAATTTTGATATAAAAATTTTCCCAACCCCCCCCCCCTTTTTTTTTTTTTTTTTTTTTTTTACAAAACTTTGTCCGAGTGTGTAGTGGAGAACCTCAACCCGTCTGATAAATGTTGATGGACCAAATGAATCATGTCTTGCCAGTACGCACCTTCCGGGAAGGGTTAATGAGATGGGGGTGTTTTATAACATGTGCGTTTTGCATCTCCCGAAGTATCTTCTTTGCATACATATTAAAATCCCAAGTGCAGCGTTTGTCTGCCCTCCTTTAACTTTGCCTTGATACTTCGCCCTCAACAAATTGTCTGACCAAATTAACCGTGTGTAGGGTAGGATATTCCTAATTACCTTTAGGCTCTCTTTTACCCTATGTCTAATCAATCCCGAATTTTCCTTCAAGATATCTTTGGTCCCTAGATATGACACTATTGTCGTTGGGGCCTCGCTTTTGCCAGGTATCTCCTGAGCATATTCCCAGCCGTCCAGGTGTGCCCCAGACACGCCTTTCCATGTCACTGTACTACCACCGTGCCGCTGCTGTGGCGAATGATATTGTCCTGGTACCCACGTTCTTGCTTCGGATTGATGAACATCTTTAGGCTCCCTTTTACCCTATGTCTTATCTGTCCCGAATTTTCCTTCAAGATATCTTTGGTCCCTAGATGTAACACTATTGTCCTCGGGACCTCGCCTTTTGCCAGGTATCTCCTGAGCCTAGTCCCAGCCGTTCAGGCGTGCCCCAGACACGTCTTTCCATGTCACTGTACCACCACTGTGCCGCTGTTGTGGCGAATGATACTGTCCCCGATAAACATATGTATACAAAAAGAAATTCCAAAGAAAAACAGCCTGGGTAATCTGTTCTGACTAATATTTTATCTTCTCACAGTCTTGTATGTAGTTGAAAATTTTGTACACAATCTGTTACCAACCAACTCAACATTCACCAATCTTGTAAATGATGATTTATCTTAAACAGCAATATGCTATTTAAAGAAGCGGTTGCTCTACACTGCTTATTTATGACCTTACTACTAGCTAACCCCTTTTAGACAATTGAAAACATCAAGTCTGGCCTAATGTAGGATTCAAGTGCTCCAGACTTCCATCTCCCCATACTTTTGATTTGTTCCTCCCGAACTCCAAACATATCCTGCAACTATGAACTGAAAAAGCGTGTGGGGTTTACCTGATGGCCTTAATCCCTGCATTAAGATATGATAAACTTGTCTGGCTGACAAAGGGCCCCCCTAAATGTACAAACAGTGAAGTATTGGCATTCCTGTCAATAGAAATGATTTAACTTTACCCACATGATCCGTTTTTGGATATCTTAGAACTACTTGCAAATTCCCTTCCTGATTAAAGGAAATATAACCAATACGCAACGCCCGGGAATTTGCCAGCATGAGTTGTAAACTCACTCACCCTCAGTATAACCGAAAAGGGCAACCAAGAATGCTGCTTTTAAAAGCAGAGCTTCATATGCTGATTATACTTTAAACATTAATTATGCTACTTTAATAAAGGTCATATAAGTCAAATATGGTATGTCTGCAAGTTATGCTGCAACCGGATGAAGATGACTGCAAGCTATGCTGCAACCGGATCAACTGATCCCTTTTTAATCATTCATCTTCTCTTTTCATCTTTCACTCTTCTACGTTTGTATCGAACATTTTTTGTCTTCACTGTAAAATTTACACCCTGTAATTGAACCTATTTCAATCATGCATCTTGTCATTTCATGTGTATGCTCTGTTACATTTTAATCCAACATTATAATGTTTGTTACTTTTTGTAACCACTTACGAGTTGTTGTCTTCACTGCCAATCATTACACATGTTACACTGAAAACATCTAGTAGTCAATTTGGAGAAAAAATTAGTCAACTACGCAATAAAAATTAGTCTTTCCATTCATGACTAATTTTTCAATCCGAACTAACTAATAGGAAACATTTTTACTAATTGAGCTAATGAAATTACTAATCAATATTTTTTAAAGACTAATACGAATTTGTTATTTCTAATTTTGTCCGTAGACTTGAATAACCGGATCAACTGATCATTTTTAATCATGCGTCTTCTCATCTCATGTACATACCCTATTACGTTATAGTCCAACATAATGATGTTTGTTACTTTTTGTAACCACTTTACGAATTTTTGTCTTAACTGACAATAATTACACCTTGTAACTTGAATAACCGGATCAACTGATCATTTTTAATCATGCGTCTACTCATCTCATGTACATACTATGTTACGTTTAGTCCCACATTATAATGTTTGTTACTTTTTGTTACCACCGAATTTTTGTCTTCACTGACAATAATTACATCCTGTAACTTATATAACCGGATCAACTGATCATTTTTAATCATGTGCCTTTGCTTTTAATATACGTAAGCTTTACGGTTTAGCCCACATACAATGTTCGTTACATTGTGTACCGACAATTTTACGACACAACGTGTCATTGCCATGGAACATCAGTGCTGTGTTGACCGCCATATACGAAAAACCAACCGATATTGGAAACGTACACCTGATCTATGCAAATCAACTCTTTCAGGCTCAAGCTAGTACTGACCTCCCTGCTAAGCTATGGTAGCTGCTACTGTTACTGATGATACTTAAACTATATAACGACTAAGAAAAGACTAAATTAACAAAACTTTAACGTGTATATTGATAGCATAGCAAGCTAAGCCTTACCCTGGGTACCGCACCCAGTCCTATTCAATGTTCCCGCCGAACCATTGAACCGTGTAACTCTTTATACATAACAAGTATAAAGCAGATTTATTCTAATTCGCCCCGGGACTCAACCGAATAATTCAATATTTTGCAGACTGGCGGTAAAATACTAACCAGACTGCTCAGCACTGGAAATGTAATGGGACATCTTGAATCTTGCCGAGGGTCCAAGCGTCTACAAACTCTTTCATCTTAGAAACAATGAAACTACCCGTGGGATCCTCCCAATTGTGCAATTGATGAACATATGAAATAATAACTGCAAGTATAGAGAATCACACTGGATTCAACAACTCAAGACAGTCAAACCCTTTGGACTAAACATTAACACTGGTGTTAAATAACTTCCCATTACCCTCCACTTCACTTCTGCCTGAGAACTATATGTTGTTTATATTCTGTAAATAAAGTATAAATTAATTTTTTAAAGGTGTTCCTATATATTTGTTACTATAACTATCTCATGTAAGTAACCCCCCTTCTTTTTTCCACAGGTCCCTCATACCTATTTTTAATACCATCGTACTTTTGATCTTGCTTTTCTCTATTAATTGACCATTGTTAGTTGCATCATGATGCAACTTGTTCTCTAATTCTACCCTTTCATGTTTCCCTGCATTGTTAACGAAAAATGCATTTACCACTTTTATGGTCCAGTAATCCATCCTTTCATATGAAACATCCTTTGTCCTCGCCACTTTAATCGTATTGGTTCATAGCCACAAATTGTTTCTGAAATAAAAACTTTGATTGGCTGTTATTTTCCCGCTTCTTTCTTTCCCGCTTCTTTCTTCCCCTAATCCCTTTCCCCTCTCTTTTTCAAAATGGATATGTATTTGTTTGTTTTATGCCTCTGAACTATGTCCGGTTTGGATTGAAAACTAAGGCCATCATACCCTATTCATTAAACATAATATGAAATACCAGATACGTATGTACCAATGGAAGAAGATGCAAAGGTCTTTAATTTTAATATTATGCAATAGGCTACGATTGATTTATGGAAGCTGGCCATTTAGTGCCTAATAATGATCAATCATTCCAAAAGGCGATATTGAAACTTGCTATTGCCCTTCTGTTCTTTATGTACACTTTGTTCTAGAGCTTGATGAACACATAGTGCTGTGACGTGCAATGCCCATAATTCATCGTCAATTATTGATGCCCATGATCTAACTGGTGTTAATTGCTGCCTCATTCTAAAAGTGCGCCATCCCCCCTTATTGGACGAGCTGCTCTCTGTGCGTACAATCTGACAATATTTCAACAATTCTAGGTGTTCTATGGAGATGAGCTCGCAAATACACTGCTGCATAAGTCAAAATGCAGAGGTCCATGTATGTATAGAAGTAATTGCACGCCTGTGTTTATTTTCTTTCCATATTATAGAACCCCCCTCGTTTACAGCCAGCAAAAATTATGGTGTATTGACCGCTATGTGTACTACTATAGGATCACTCTTCTTTATAAGATCACAGCGAAATCCACAAACTCGCTATGAATAATCTTAAAATGTTAAGGTTAGCGGTAGGCCCTCGCCCAATTCGCTACAAACCGATATCAATGGACTAAAGGGAGTTGATGGCTAATTCATATATGCTGCATGTTATTCACCATCGGTATGCTTCAAGATCCCGCTGTGCAATCAATGGACCCCTACATGCTACTGCTCCCTACTGTATTTATGTTGTAACCTGCATTTGAAAGTTGGGCACCACCCAGTTCTATTGAAGATGATGTCCCTCCTAACCTATTACATGCCCCATCCCTGTTATGCAAGGAATACCCTGAATATTGACTAGAGTTCGCCAAGTTGTACACTAAACTACTAGGATTACTTATTCCTGATTGGCCTGACTAACACAAGCTCTGACTAACTTTCATATTAAACGGCAAGCTGCCAGAAAAATTATGATTGTTCGCCCTTTCTTGTCCTTGTGTACCTGTACTCGTGCTTTGAGAATGTTGGCGCGTTATACCCCGAGTAACCTACAAGGGCCGTGAAATATCGTGACTATTAATCTGTGGGATGTTCGCAATTATTAGCCCTTTATACACACTAGATGTTTGAAACCTTTCTGTATTCACGGTACCCGTGTTACCTACTAGCGTTCCTGTTGGGGCTGTACTTGCCCCATCATTAGGTCTAAAAATGTAGCGACTCACCCGATGGACCGATTGGCCCGGCTAGTAAGCCATCGGCTTCACCACTCTCTGTAGCCGCCCATCTTCGCCCTCATCATCAGGTATCCCTAGGATTTCTTCAATGCGGTTCCCACGTCCAGCGAGTTGCCAAAAAGGTACCGAATTTTTGCACAACTATACAATCTATCTTAACTCCTCGGTGGCAGAATATTCAATGACGGTTCCCAGAAAGACAAGTACCCTTTCCCCGAAATGCATTGCTTTGGTTGGTTGAAAAGAACAATGGAACCACGTCTGAATGCGCCCTGACAATCCCAATCGCTTAGCCCCGACTGTGCAACGTGACTATAATTATGCATATTTCCCGGTGTTAAATCGGTTTACTGTGGTTAATACGTTTTAAACTAACATCTACCACGTATTGCACCCAGACGAAGTACTCAAGAAATACATACAACATGGTGCTGGAAAACTGACTACTGCTTTCAGAATCGAATCCCGGAGCCAAAAATTATAATTAAGTGGTAAAATTAAAATTGAAGTTTCTTTGGTTTGGCATCAATCCAAGGGTAAGTGATTTTTCTAGTGTAACTATTGCTGAATATACTTGATGAAGATGTATTTCGTAAACTGCATGCATCCGTCTTTGCTTTGGTGTCGTCCGTCATTTTGTTGTCCTTCATGTTTCGGAAAAGATTGATTGTGTTCACTTTTTTACTGTGAAATTATTAATCACAAGGCCGTGAACTTGAATGAAGTGTTTACAAAAAGGGCTGGCTGCAAAAGTAAGACTAAAAATATAATGATCGAATCCACTCCACGATCAAAACAATCGTCGTAAGCCCAAATCGTCCACAGTGTTATTTTCTGTAAAATAAGCTTTGGTGTAATCCATGAATGATACAACACAGTTCAGATTTATCTGGAAGTTGAAACAACTCAACGCTGGCAACTAAACATTAAATAATTAATGGCAATACAAATTATTATTAATAAACATAATTTATGACATAAAATGATTGATAGGCCCCCTTTCCCCCCTTTTTAATCTATTCTTACTTACTACATACATGTACTGTGCTTGTGTTTTTGTTGATAAATATTTTTGTTTATTGGGAAAAGTTTCTGTATCCTGGCACCACTTTTTCACAAATTTTTACAAAAAAAGGAATTTTATCTCATTTGAGTACTTAACTTTGAAGTAAATTAGATTTTATTTAATTTCTAATTTATTAAAATTAAATAATTGAAAAAATGTATTGTATTGAAGCCGGCTAGCATGCCCGGTGTAGTCAAATGTGAACCAAGACTTTTGCCTTTACAAACCCCTTCGGGTCCTACTAGTACTAGAGCATTGACAATCTTACAGGTGCGGACTGAGGTATGACGTAGTTTCTCATACCTCCATGGTTTACTATACCAAGCTTACACCCCCACTCCTACTTCTAGCTACCTTGTAACCTAGAAAAGAAGGCTCAGTTTCTAGAAGTACCCCACCCCCACTCCTCTGATTCCATCTTAATCCATCATCTCAAGGGTGTGGTCAGGTTGGTGAAGTGGTGTCTTACGTACCTCGCTTCCACCTCTGGGACCGGTTAAAATCCCAACGGGGGCTCTTTATGTACAGTATGTGAATTGGGTTTTCAGTCCCTACTTCACTGCGTTGGATCGTGATCAGTACTGCAAGCAATCTCCCAATTAGGGATGTATAGGTTGCAAGGTTGGTTTACCCTCTGTGGTTTTCCTCCCACATCTAAAACTTAAACTTC
The DNA here is from genome assembly GCF_902459465.1 of Asterias rubens. Classification (NCBI taxonomy): domain Eukaryota; kingdom Metazoa; phylum Echinodermata; class Asteroidea; order Forcipulatida; family Asteriidae; genus Asterias; species Asterias rubens. Next base: position 2,152,664 of record NC_047079.1, on the reverse strand, counting down.
TTCATTGTCTTCTCGGTTCTCAACTGGCTCTAATTAGAGCGCTGTGAATATATACATGTAATACATAAAAACAATCAAAGCCGAGCTCAATAGTTTATATTGTTTGTGTGTGATACACGATGACACTTCACATTTTAGAGGTGGCAGGTCAAAGATGCCAGCCAAACAACAGCTTGATAAACTGAGCTGGCAGTGGACAGAGACGGTTCAACCTGAGGCGGTTACCAGAGAACATGTAGAGCTTGCATACCGCATCGGGCTTGATCCCTGCCAACGAAATATTTGCAGGTGAGAAAAATAATATATAGGATTTGAGGCATTGCATGGTGAGGTATATCAATATATATTTTTGGTTTGCGATAACACCACCTGTGTATCTACTTGCCAGGTAGAGTTTGTTCTTAGAGAACTGTCTTGCTTAATTCTACTACCGCGGAGTAGATTGTTTGGGTGTTCGGGAGACTTCTCAGTTCTGAAAAGGACTGTCCTGCTTATTAACTATTACCCGGGCGGATGGTTAAGAACAAACACTACTGCAAACCGAAAATATAGAAAAATTATACCTAAAAATCTTTGCAGTCCAAACTGTTTGTTTACCCTCCGAGAAAACCAAGGGGAGCAGACAGAAGGACCAGTTCCTTAATCATAGTTAATAATAACTACAACATGCATTGTTGGTTTAGGTCCGCAAAGTTTAAATGGTCTGCTTTCTTTTAATCATAGAATTTTGTCTTGGAATGGTTGCATTCCCTGTCTGTTCATAACGGGCATTCTTCTTCAAACTTTAGTCTGTTTTCCTGTTTATTTCGCCCTTTAAAAAAAATCAGACAAATGTTTAATAATAAAGCCCCAAAAGTGTATTAGATCCTACTCCATGTGCACATGTAGGCCAACCCTTGTACTCAGTAAAATTGTCTAACCCTTTTCTAGGGACCAATTGTGCCTGTCATGATGGTTACTTCGTCTGTAAATTGTTCCCTCTCTATTTTTAAAACAACTCCAGGCGCAACTGCAAGGGAAACCCAAACTGCCTGATTGGTTTGGGAGAGAAAGAATGGCTCTGTGACATCGATGAAGACAAATGGCATGAAATTGAAGACCCAAACCTCGAAAGGAGACAGAAGGTTGGTACAACATTCTCCTGGACTTGGAGGGTACTCATTACAATTTGTTTGAAAACCGATGGGGCATTTTGCAGAATTTCTCTTTGAAGTTTGGCTGAAGGATGATGAATTGAAAGGTTTTCAAAACGTTTTGGTTTTAAATTCCCTAAAGTGCACTCTGGAGCATTACAAATGGTTCTAGCCACCGGGCAACCTCGATAGTCTAGTTGGTAAGACACTGCTCTAGAAATGCAAGGGTCGTGGGTTCGAATCCCACCCGAGTAACATGCCTGTGATATTTTTTTCACAGGATTCTGGAAAGTACTGAGTATACAGTGCTAACACACATCGATGTATGGGTAAAAAAAACAAAATTAATATTCTTTATCCCCGATGCAAATTTAACATCTCTTATTATGGTTTTATCTTGACAATATTTTGTGAAATTAGTAATAACAAAAGAATAGAGAAAAAGAACAAATTGGCTGATTGGCCCACATTAATTGTGCATATATTGGCTCGCATTTGTGTGTACCGACCTGATACTCTAGCTTGTGAGGAGCTACATGTACCTGGCTTGATTTTCAAGAATCTTCAAGAGGCTGCAGCTTTGTAGCTTTGTAGCTTACAAATTTCACTGGACCAGAGAATTCTCGAGCTGAAATATTTCTGTTGCGGTGTTCAAGCTTTGGAAAAACATCCACAAGGCTCGAGTGCCTGTAGCTCAGAAATTGTACTGGACCTGAATTATTTGTGTAAGACCTGAATCATAGTGAGAATAACAGACCAGACTTGAAATGACATTAAAATGACAACACAGTTTAAAATTTAGCTTTTGTGATTGCATAAATACTAGGGTAGATTGATATGGTTCTCTGCCCATTGTGGCGAGGCTAGGTACAGTACATGTACGTGCAGCATTTTCCATGATTAGACCTCAGCAGCGATGACGGTCTTATTGTGGAATCTCTGGTTTTGCTCTTCAATTTGATCTGAAAAACCAAAATTGTTCTCTCCCTGGTAGGATTCATTTGTTGGATTGAAGAACCTTGGTGCTACGTGTTACGTCAATACATTCCTACAGGTAAGTGTAGAATATTTCAGGCCAGATACTTCACGTTGCCTTGGTGCCCTTGAAATGCTCCAGTAGAAATTTACAATTTCCTCATAGGGTGCCCTTTGCTTAAGAGAAACAGCCTTGGTGCCCTTGCCTTTTCAAAAACGAAGCATACAGGCCTGATATTTGCATGCCCACAGGCAAGTGGTGTTAGTGATTGTGGCATGTTATGGCCTAGCGGTTAGGAGCACTGAATTCAAACTCCGGTGTTTCCGATAAGCAGACAAGCAGAGTGTTGGTTCGAGTCCAAGTTGTGACACCTGTGTCCTTAAGCAACACACTCAACCATGGTGCTTCGTCCTTCGAATGGGACGTAAAGCAGCTGGTCCTGTGTGTTGTGTAACGCACGTAAAAGAACCCAGTGCACTGATTGAAAAGAGAAGAGGTTCGCCCTGGTGTTCCTGGTTTGATTGGCAGCATATTGCACCACATCACCTTAAAAACCATTATATTGTGCTATGTAAAAGGATTAGATCTCATAATTCAAACGTAGTCGCACTTACATGTACCTTGCAGGAAATACTGTATCGTACAGACTAGGAGTGTTACTGAGTGACGGATATGCGAGCTATATAAGAAGCCAATTGTTATTATTATTAATCAGAGGTATTGTCTTGATTAACTATTTACATAAATATCCTAAGAGATTCTTTTGTTTTTGTTTTTGATTTGTAGGTGTGGTTTCATAATAGAAGTTTCCGCAGAGCGCTGTACAATTGGCAACCATTGCAGTTATGTGCATTGTCAAGTGCACACAATCAATCAGGTGAGTTTGTCCTGACTGGACAGGCCTTGCCCTTAAAAAAGATTTTTGATTAAAGTCGCCCACTCGGATAGTTAACTGTGTGTTTAATAATTGACCAGGAAACCAGTCACAAACGGTACACAAATTTAATTTGAGCTGGTGACCTTATGTTGGTAAGCAAAACTGTAGTGTGCTTTATTATTAAATATCTTGCCCCATTAAAACTTGGATCAGTTGGTAAAAAGCCGGAGTTTTCTTTGAATGTTACAGGAAGTAGTTCATCTAGTGAAACTCTTACACCAACGTGCATCTGCAGCCATTTACAGTTACTGTTTGCTTTGCTCCAATTCACAAACAGACGGTAAGACAGACATTTACTGACAGGTCTGTGTTTGTTCTTGTAGTAGAGATGAGGGTTGGTCTCTTGAGAGAAAAAACAAAGTTTAGTTTCAAAACAAACGGTTTCAAAGCTTTTCATAGACCAACCCTCCCGATCCCAGGCATTGTGTCCCTTTAATTTGACTAGTGACTGACTGGCCTGCAGGACCAGTTAGCTTGTTATTTCACTAGTCTACCAGTTTTTTTTCCACTAGTATGTTAATCAAGAAACAGGAATGCTTTCTATCACCGAACTAGCTGACTACTGTTAAGGGAGAAAGCTGATAATTTGAATTTCTACTTGAACAATGCGATTGTTTGTTCTTGTTAGGCATGTCTTAGCTGCTTCCCAGGTTGTGTTCCTTGCTCGTTGGTTGTATCGTATACTTGGGTGTAGTCCCTGGCTGCACACTTGTATGGTTTCTGTCTGGCACCCCCGAACAAACATTATAGACGAAATAAGGAGACTGTCAACATAGGGCTAGATAGCTTAGTTTGTGGAGTCACGGCATGTTAATCCGTAGGTTGTTGGTTCAAATCCCGTTCAGGTCAAATTTTCTTTGTTCAACCTCAAATCATTTTTTAACATCTGTTTTATGGCAGGTATATTGACCCGTCTGGACTCGTTAACTGCCTTGGATTGGATGCTGCATTACAACAGGTATGTTCATGTAGAGTCAGGCTTTGCCCTTAAAGCTTTAAAGCGCACCAGGCTAGTAATAATTCTAGGTTCTTACATAGCGTTTTATCACATCCCTAAGGTGCGTATCAAAGCGCTCAGTATTTTGTCCAGCAAGGTATGTGGAGCTTCGTATTGAAGTATGTGGCCTGTTCGTTTAGAGCACCAAACAATGGTTTACAAGGTGCTGTGGCGCAACATGCTGCTGATCAGACCAGGAACACAGGTTGGTTTTCTACTCTTTTCGATAAGTGCACTGGGTTCACTGGGTGCATATTACAACACACATGTGACCAATGGCTTTACGTCCCATCCAAGGATGAATTATTATTGAGATGAATTTGTGCTAGTGATCACAACCAGTTTATTGGTAAAATTAAATATCAAAAAAAATTAGTGTTCACATCCCAAAATGATAAAAAAATATGAGCATGAAGTAAGTAGGTTGCGCAGTTGGTAGCCACAGAGCAAGTTAAGAAGTGGTGTTACCTAGCCCTTAGCCGTATTAACTAGATGATGTACGGTAGGCTAGTGTAAAGGGTCAACCCTGCAAAAATTGATTCAATGAAGAATTTACTCTAAAACACTAACCCTCCGAATTAAAGCCTGGTTCATACTTCCTGCTTATGCGAATGCAAAACAAAATCTGACGTCACAGGGCTGTTTTCCGCAGCGCATGTTCAACGATGGTAATTTGTGACGTCAAAATTTGCATCGCATTTGCATTCGCAGGAAATATTCGCAGGCTTTACTCCAAAGTCCTCTTCAGGAAGCTTGTTGAAGATTGAGGACTAGCTTGTAAACTTCCAATACCTCAGGAGTTAAAATCGATTAGTTACCCTCAATCCATGCTCTATTTGTATATTAATTTTGTTTTAAAGACACTGGACACTTTTGGTAATTGTCAAAGACCAGTCTTCTCACTTGGTGTATCTCAACATATGCAAAAAGTAACAAACCTGTAAAAATTTGAACTCATTTGGTTGTCGAAGTTGCAAGATAAAACACCCTTGTCACACGAAGTTGTGTGCTTTCAGAGGCTAGATTTCGAGACCTCAAAATCTAGTTTTGAGGTCTTGAAATCAAATGCAAATATTTTAGTGGAAAATTACTAAAAACTACATTACTTCAAAGGGAGACAATTCTCACAATGTTTTATACTATCAGCAGCTCTCCATCATGTCCATTGCTCTTTACCAAGTAAGTTTTTATGCTAACAATTATTTTGAGTAATTACTGACATTGTCCACTGCCTTTAATGAATTATCAATCTAACCTAGGATGCGCAAGAGTTTAGCAAACTGTTCATGTCATTGCTGGAGGAGACACTGTCACAACAAACACAACCGGATGTGCGCAACATCATCCAGCAGCAGTTCTGTGGCCAGTACGCGTATGTGACAAGGTAACTATGGCAACAGTAGTTAATAATAATAGTAATAATAATAATAATAATAATAAAATTTAAAATTTACATTGCGCTTCTTACATTCAAAATGATCAAAGGTGCAGAACACATATTGAAAAGCACAGAGTGGAAGAAAAAGACTAAGAAAAAGACTGGTCACCAGTCCAGTGCCCAAACAAAGGTATGGGGATAGGTCTGTCCCGCAAACAGAGAACTAATAGTTACTTATTGCATAGGCCTATCCCCGCTGGCATCGGTAATGTTTTGACCTTTTTAGGAGACAGACGTCTCTAACCCTATCTAAGCTAGTTATGGTTATGATAAGAGCTTAATTTTATAACTACCATTGCAGGGTTCAAACCTCACCCATGTCCTTTTTTTTCACATGGCTTGGAAAGCACTGACTTCAGGCCGCAATTTCACGCTCAGGTAATGAGTTTAATTGATTCAATAATGGCTGCTTTTTCATATTTCTGCATCAGGTGTAATAACTGCGGCAACGGTTCGGAGAGACCTTCTAAATTCTACGAGTTAGATCTGAACATTAAAGGTCATCGGGAGCTCAAAGAGTGTCTTGGAGAGTTCCTTCAGGTTGGATAATATCTTATTGCTTTCTATGGTGTGTCATGGCCGAACGGATAATAATAATAATAATAATAATAATAATAATAATAATAATAATAATAATAATAATAATAATAATAATAATAATAATAATAATAATAATATATAGTATCCACCAAAATCCACCAAATTAAGGGTCTCAAGGCGCACAGTAGAGAAAGGAAAATCGGACAAAGAACAATTAAACTAGCTTACTTTCAAACTCGTCTTAAAAGTATCAACACTAGAAATATTACGAACTAAAAGTGGTGAGTCATTCCAGAGAGTGGGTCCAGCATGCGAGAATGATGTATTGCCCCAGGATTTCCTACTCATAGGAACATGTAACAAACATTAGAAGATCGAATAGATCAAAGGGATAAGAGCACCAAACTCAAGCTCTTGTGTTTCTGATCAGAGCTGCCTAGGTGGTGCATGTATGTTGGTGGCTCTGCCTGGAGAAGGAGAACCTTCAAGTTTTTGAACCGGGAGCCAGTGCAGAGCCTTTACGATTTTGGAGATGTTCTCTTCTTAAAACCGTGCATGGTTTTTCTTGATGATGTTTTCATTTGTTCTGTTTATAGGATGAGCATCTTGAAGGAAGCAACCAGTACTTATGTGATTGTTGTAAGACCAAGCAGAATGCAACCAGACGTATACAGCTCCTCTCTCTACCTCCAGTCCTGAATATCCAGTTACTAAGATTCATATTTGACAGGTATTATTATTATTATTATTAAAGGCAGTCGACACTATTGGTAATTACCTTAAATAATTATTAGCATAAAACCTTATTTTTGGTAACGAGTAATGGGGAGAGGTTGATAGTATAAAACACTGTGAGAAATGGCCCCCTCTATGAAGTAACATAGTTTTTGAAAAAGAAGTAGTATTCTATGAATTTGATTTCGAGACCTCAGATTTAGAATTTGAGGTCTCGAAATCAAGCATCTGAAGTACACAACTTTGTGTGACAAGGGTGTTTTTTCTTTCATTACTATCTCGCAATTTCGGCGACCGATTGAGCTCAAATTTTGACAGGTTTGTTATTTTATGTATATGTTGAGATACACCAAGTGAGAAGTCGGGTCTGTGATAATTACCAATATTGTCCGCTGTCTTTAAATATTTTTTTTCTGGGTTGTTGATAATCATGAATGAGGAGGTTCCTTTTCCAAGTCCAAAAATAATGTAGATGTTACTTATTATTTTGTGTTAAAAACCACAATGGAAACTTACTGCGTAAATTTAGAAAATAAGGTGCTCTCCTGGCTGCCGCTCACAGGGTGTATCATAATCTTGGTATGTTTCCTGGCTACACGGCAGTTAACAGTTTTTGACTGGCAGCCCCGAACAAAGCTACTGACCAAAATAGGGAGACCTCCAACATGAGGCTGTAATTCTAGAGTATACCAACTAGACCACCTGGATTGCCTGGTTGCTCTACGAAAGAGACGAAGCGTTGTCAGAGAGGGTGCAGGGTGTGGTCCATTGAGAGTGTTGAACACAGTAAGACAAATCTAGTACAAGATACTCAGGTGGGTTTCCATATATTTTTTACAGACAAACAGGAACCAAAAAGAAGTTGAATTCTTTCATCCAGTTTCCAGAAGTTCTAGATATGACGCGTTATCTCCCAAAGGAAGGTAATATAATATTCCTTTTTAGTATTTCTACCAATAACAAAATGTGGGCGTAACGCCTAGTTCATACTTCCTGCAACTGCTTTGTGCTATTTGACACCACAGCTCTGTTTTCAGTGTGTAGGTTTTGGAAGAGTCGAGCACGGCAGCTCGAGGTTGTTTACTCCCCAGGGAGCTAGTTTTTGACCCAATAACCAGAGCCAAATTGCATAGAGCTGCACATTTTCTTCTCAACAGGCTATCACATCCCTGATTGTGCTTTGTGTTGTACAAAAAGTACAAAAACCCGCTATGAAATTGGGCGCAGGGCACTTATATAAAGCGCAGTTATATGTTATTGTAAAAATTAGCTATATCAGAACTAGAGCAAGCTAGTCGAAACACTGAGACCAATTCAGAACTGACTCTACGGCAGTACAGTTAATTACGATCCTATAAGCTAAAGTAGTAGTCCAGTCTATTTTCTATACCATCCGCCCTGGTAATAGTTTAAAAAGCAGGACAGTTCTTTTCAGAACTGAGAAATCTCCTGAACCTCCGATTATCTACTCTGCGGCAGTAGAATAAAGCAAGACAGTTCTCTAAGAACAAACTCTACCTGGCAAGTACGTAGATACACACATGGTGTTACCGCAAACCAAATATACATATAATTTTTGGTTTCTAACATTCATTCATTACGGTTGTGTTTATCTTTTCAACCACCATCAGATCAAGATACTATCTATGAGCTCACAGCAGTCCTAATACACCGTGGTCCTACAGCCTACTCGGGTCATTACGTTGCCCATATAAGGGAGGAAGGGGTGTGGCATAAGTTTAACGATGAGGAGGTGGAACGAATCGAAGGGAGGAATCTAAAACTTGGTTCAGAAGATGACCTTCAAGGTATGTGGTAGTTGTTTTATTTGGCTACTTCATTCAGGTTTAATGGATGTTAAACTAGGTGTTTGGTAATTGTTAAATACCAGTCTTCTCACTTTGTGTATCTCAACATGCATAAAATAACAAATCAGTGAAAACTTGAGCTCAATTGGTCGTCGAAGTTGCAAGAGAATACTGATATAAAAAAACACCCTTTTTTTGTACAAATTTGTGTGCTTTCAGACCCTGAGAATCTTTAAATTTTTGTGTGAGAAATTGCCTTTTTCTCAAAAACTATGTTACTTCAGAGAAAGCCATTTCTCACAATGTATTAAACTATCAATGGCTCTCCACGTGCTTGTAACCAAGTAAGTTTTTAAGCTAAAAGTTATTTTGAGTAATTACCAGAGTAGTTTCCAGTGCCTTTAACATCTATTAAAACATTGCTGTACCTGCTGCCAATATAGGTGGCGAGGACATGATCAGAGAAACAAAACCACTTTTCTAGAGTGTCATGGCCGAGTGGTTTGGGTGATATTGTGTATGAAGAAGCCACAAGCCCCTTACAGGCAGCTCAGGGCTGTATAATCCCCAGGGAGCTGAGAAACATTAAAAAGGGATGTTATTGGCCCTATGACCAGGGCACTAATGTAAAGCGCACTGATACGGTTATTGTGACATGAGCTATATAAGAATTTGTTGTTATTATTATTATTAGATTGCAGATAGAGTGCAGATTGACACCAACCAATTAGGTTTCTCAGACAATTGTTGATTGTGTATTTACAGATAGCGGTGTTAAACTAGGGAAACGACCAAAGAACATCAAAGGATTCCATGCTTCAAAGAATGCTTACATGCTTGTGTACAAGAGAAAAACACCAGGTTGGTAGATACTTGCTTACTTACACCAGGTTGGTAGATACTTGCTTACTTACACCAGGTTGGTAGATACTTGCTTACTTACACCAGGTTGGTAGATACTTGCTTACTTACACCAGGTTGGTAGATACTTGCTTACTTACACCAGGTTGGTAGATACTTGCTTACTTACACCAGGTTGGTAGATACTTGCTTACTTACACCAGGTTGGTAGATACTTGCTTACTTACACCAGGTTGGTAGATACTTGCTTACTTACACCAGGTTGGTAGATACTTGCTTACTTACACCAGGTTGGTAGATACTTGCTTACTTACACCAGGTTGGTAGATACTTGCTTACTTACACCAGGTTGGTAGATACTTGCTTACTTACACCAGGTTGGTAGATACTTGCTTACTTACACCAGGTTGGTAGATACTTGCTTACTTACACCAGGTTGGTAGATACTTGCTTACTTACACCAGGTTGGTAGATACTTACTTACTTGCTTAAGTCGAGTGATGTCCTCGAATCACGATGGTTCCTCAAGCCTTTCTGTCCCCCATTGCTGACTTGAAATCTGCTGATTCCAGACCCGTGTCTATTTTGAGAATGTCAGTGTAAGTTATTGCCGGTCTACCAGGTTTCCTCCTTCCAGGGGTCCACAGAACAATATTGGACACTGGTTCGTCTTTGCTCCTGTAGCAGTGGCCAGCAAAACGCATCCTTCTCTGTCTGATTTTTGTTGATAGCTTAGGTAGGTTCCCATATAGGACTTTGTTAGTAATATGTTGACTCCAGTGGATGTTAAGAGCTGTTCTTAATAGCCTTGTGTAGCACCCATTGATCTGCTTTTCCAGTTTTGGAGTAGGAGTCCATGCCTCACAGCCGTATAACAGCACGGACTCTACTGTTGCAAGGAAAAGGCGCTCCTTGAGCCTTCTAGGAAGGTCTCTTTTGTTTGTTTTTCTTCTGTGGTTGCCTTCCCAAATAGTTTATAGATTTTAAGTAAAGTAAGGTTGGTGGTTACACCATGTAAAAAACTCTTTTGTGAGTAGCGGTGGTTTTGAGAAGAGCTGGTTTGTACTGCTGGACGTTTTGGTCAGTGTGCTCTGACCACCTTCTGAAGAAAGGTTATGGTGTGATCATTTTATAGACCAGAGCACACTGAGCGAAACATCGAGCAAAACAACCAAATTAAAACAATCAAACAGTTTAAAAAAGCACAGGTATACCGCGTCTTTAAAAAGCATGTAAAAAATGCCTGTCACTATTATATTATGTGATTTGTTTTCTGTTGATGTAGAAACGCAACCTGATACTTCTGAGTTAGATGTCATCTCAGAGGTGACGTTACCCGCTTACCTACAAGCCCTCATCAAGCAAGACAGGCAACAGTTTGAAGAGTGGACTATGGACATGACCAACATGCGAGAAAAGAGCATTGCTAACGGCAAAGCGAGACACGAGGAGGTGACGAGACTTTATCTGATGCTGCCACCAAAACCTGGTAAGCCGGCATCTTAGAAAAATCTGTCCCCTGAGGTTCTGTCCCCTCGTACGGAAAGTTAACAGGGGCTGGAGGAGGAGGAATCAAAAGAGGGCGCTATCAAAAGAAGTTTGTACACAGTTTGCCAAATGGCATCCTAGAGAAATCTGTTCCTTGTGATTCTGTCCCCCCCATACGGAAAGTTAACGGGTTGGGGAGGAGGAATCAAAAGAGGGCGCTATCAAAAGAAGTTTGTACACAGTTTGCCGTATAGCATCCTAGAGAAATCTGTCCCCTGTGATTTTGTCCCCCCATACGGGAAATTAACGGGGGTTGGGGGAGGAGGATTAAAAAGAGGGCGCTATCAGAAGAAGTTTGTTCACAGTTTGCCGTATGGCATCCTAGAGAAATCTGTCCCCTGTGATTTTGTCCCCCATACGGGAAGTTGACAGGGATTGGGGGAGGATGATTCAGAAGAGGGCGCTATCAGAAGAAGTTTGTACACAGTTTGCCGTATGGCATCCTATTGAAATCTTTCTCCTGGGGATTCTGTCCCCCCTCATTAGTTGAAGGTTTTGATATTAGCATATTTAGCTTTTTAGCTTTCTAATTGGTTGAAGCTTTGAAGATTTTGCATATTTTGAACAGTGGTGTGTTGTGGCCGAGTGGTTAGACAGAGTGTGGGTTCGAGAGTCCTGACACATGTGTCCTTAAGCAAAACTCTTGACATTTTTGCTTCGTCCTGATGGGACGTATTCCCTTTGGTCCTGTGCGTTGTGTAACGCACGTAACAGATCCCAGTAACATTTATCGCTAAGAGAAGGGGTTCGCCCTGGTGTTCCTGGCAGTGACTGCTGAATGCGCCGTAGCGCCTTGAAAACCAGTATAAGGTGCTACATTGGGTCTCAGAATTCAAAACTTCAACAACCTATTTTTCTGAAAAAAAATTATAAGAATATACTAAGCACCTTGAGTACCTTGTTGGTAGACACGTGCGCTATTATAATAAGAGTTTGATATTATATTCAATCTTATTTCAGGAGAAACCTATGAATGGTTGCGTTCTGACTGGTTGAAGCACTGGCTTAACACTAACAACTCAACCCCTTGCAAACCGATTGATAATAGTGACCTACGCTGTTGTCATGGTAACCTGGATCCAGATAAGATTCAAGACGTCAAGCGAGTTACACAGGAAGCTGTGAGTAAACTTAGTAGATTATTCCAGAAGCTTTCAAAGTTTAAGCTGCAATTAATCTACCAATTTGATATTGGCATTATTAGTATAGGCCTGGGCGACTAGTGAAATTGACTACTAGATCAGTCATGCCAGGTTGTATCGGAAACTTGGGTGTGATCTTTCGCAACATGGCAGTTAATGGTTGTATGGCTTCTGACTGGCATCCCGAACAAAGATATTTACATAATAGGGAAACCACCTACAGAGGGGGCTAGATAGCTCAGTTGGTAGAGTGCCGGTCGTTAATCCGGAGATCAATGGTTCAAATCCCGCTCTAGTCAAGTGTTCTTTGTTCAACCCTAAAGCATTCAACCAGTTTCCCTTTTGTGGTTTACATGTATTATTTGTTATTATCGTTACAGGCGGCGGTCCTCTTGTCCAAATATGGAGGCGGCCCCAGCCTAACAGCCAACAACCTTTGCCTGAAATGTGTTCGTGAACAATGCCATCTGATGAGGCTGAAGACGAACCTCAATGAAGATAGTAAATTTGTTGCCGGTGCAACCAAGAGTAAACTAGACCCAGGGTGAGTGTTACAACCTTGTCACAAGTTTTACAGACAACTGGTGCCTGTTTCCCTCTATCCTACAACTGTTTTAAGAGGAATATTAACTTCTACCTTTATCTCCCCTGAGTTCTTTGCACATTAAACAATTTTTCATCTTGTAGCCCCATACCAAGAGTGGCTTTCAGCCTTGTTTGGGGCGAACTTGAAAAAAAAAAACACCCCCAAAAAACTCAAGTGCAGTGCATGCTATATAATAATAATAATAAGACATTTGTAAAGCGCCTAATGCAAAAGCCTCTAAGCGCATTAAAGAAACAATAAAATAAACAATTAGAGAAAGATACAAGATACAAATAGGCAAATAAAAAAAAAAACACTTTGGTAGCACACGAGTCATTTTTGAAACAACGTCTTACAACCCCCAAGAATAATATCTGAACTTTCAAATGTGAATGGATTCTCTCCTTGGGGATTGCCTGGAACTGGGGTGGATTTCACAAATAGTTCAGACTAGTCTTGTCTCGAAATAGGACGAGTTACTGATCCTAAACTTAGGAATACCCATACATTTTTAACCCCTGGTTGCCTGTAAATTGCCACATGTGACATTACCGTCATACTATATGTGGTCTACAATAAAAAATCAACCTGGGTGGTGCAGACTACCAGTGAATTTGACACGGCCCACAGAATGATTTAATCTTGGTGCAGACCACCAGTGAAATGAAGAACATAAGCTTGGACGCAAACAGAAGAAAAGTGGAAGTTCAAGGGCTACGCATGAGCGAGCTCTATAGGGTCCCTCCAGACGGCGCTATTGACAAGCTCGTAACAGCCTGTCCGAGTGCTTGTCCAGTATCATTGTTGTCTTTAAGTTTTGCCTTGTGCGTGTAGTGGCTGAGCGTTTAAAAGATCTGACGTTTATGATCAGGAGAATGTAGATTCAAAGCCTGGTCATGACATTTTGTATTGCCATCGGAAAAGGATGTTTTTAATCTGGGCTTTCCATTTAATGGTACTTTCTTGTAATGCAGAGTTAAATTTATATTGAATTTATATATTTGTACAAGTTCAATTTCTGTGACTTGCAGCCGGTACAATTTAACTGATGTTAAGGGGGAAACCAAATTATTAATATACTTCTATTTCCACAGGTCTCCTGGTTTCTGGCTCGGTAAGTCCTCATTGAGGAATTGGAGGAAGAAAGTCTTGCACAGAGAAGAACAAAATGAGTCAAGACAAGATGACCCTACCAAGCCAGGTAAGATGCCTGCAGTCTGCCAGCTGGGGCCTTTGTAGACTGGGCCCCTGTCTTTATCCGCAAATTGGATACAATCATCGTTTGATAAACATCTAGTGACACAGATGCCCAAATAGTCACTGCTGTCACGTCCGCTATAGAAGTTGACAGCGTATCTCTATGTGAAATGACCGAGGTCAGAGGTCAAACTATATGGCTGTTTTGATGCCGGTCTCTGGCGTTATTCACGAGCCTCGAAGTGTGACGTCAGATGTTCAGGCTAGGACCCTTTGTGTTGGAGGTAATGGAAGACTTTGGAACACTAGGTGGCAGCAGACTTACCAGATAAAACTTCATTGTTTACCTGTTTACAAAGTTCTGAGCTTGCACACATTACCGAGAACAATGGATTTACCAAGTCTACTGCCACCAAGCATCCCAAAAATCTCCCATTCTAAATATCTCCCTGATTAATGTGCAAAATCTCCCTGATTGCTACAATTTACATGTACACGTAGATGGAAACTTTGGCAACTCTGCAATAGCACTGTGTCCCTCACAGTTAAACAAATAAAACCGTATTTATAAGGCGCCCTTTTCCAAAGGATACAAAGCGCCAGGTATTTACTGCAAGGTGAGTGGGACGAAGTTTGAATCATGAGACCTAATTCTTAGCACCATATAATGGTTTACAAGGTGCTGTGGGGCAATATGCTGCCAATCCTGCCAGGAACACCGCGAACCCCTTCTCACTGGGTTCTTTTACATGCGTTTACACAACACATGGGACCAACGGCTTTACGTCCCATCCGAAGGACGAAGCAATGGGTAAGTGTCTTGCCAAAGGACACAAGTGTCACGGCCGGGGATTCGAACCCACACTCTGCTGATCAGAAACACCAGAGTTTAAATTCGGTGCTCTTAACCGCACAGCCACGACACTTCCACAAATCGGTGGTCTCTATGTCAGGGCCAAACAGCATCATTATGGCACCTCGGTTATTGGCCTGTGTCTGAAGTGGCATCTTCGGCAGTAACTGTGACTGCATTGCTTAACCCTTTAGAGATCGTTGCCGCTACATTGGCCTGTACTAAAATGCCCATAGTGGCTGCAACCAGCCGCAAGGTTTGACCTTTTTCCATTTACCTAAAGAGGTCAAAGTAAAGGTCATGTCCTATTTTGAATTTTTCCAATGTAGTATGTTAACATACACGTACTATCCAAGTTTCTTAGCACCAAACTAAATTTTCTGTTTGAAGTCATTTCTGTTGACATTTTTACTGACAAAAAATTGATCTGAGAAATTAACATAATTACAGTCTATGGGCGTTTTGTGACGACGAATGGTCTTTAAAGGATTAGAAGAACCTTTTTCTGAATGTTTTTGCTGTAACTTACACTTTAATTGTTATTATTTTTTAGATGACAAAGAAGGTCCAGCTGATGAGTCGGTAATTGAAGAAATTTTCAATGGGGAACTTCTCTGCCCTCATAGTAAGTTCTGAATTCTGATTGTACTTTTATTTTTGACAAAGTACAGAGACCTTGTTACCTTTGTTACCAAAATAAAGTGACCTTGTATAACAAATAAAGTGACCTCGTATATTCCGGGGCATTTCTTGGCAGGCAAGATACTTCCCGGCGAGACGTCATATGGGACATTTTACATTTTGTGACATAACGTCCACATAAATTAAAAAGTTAAAACACTAAACGGTTGAACAAGTTTTGAATACAATGTGAATACGAATATAATGTGAATATGAATACAATGAAAACAAAGTGACGCAAGAATTTAAGGAATTGGTAAGCACAGCTTATGTTAGGGAGTGCCCCTACCAGGTGTGAGACTTATCTGCATTTTTTATTTGCATTTTTTATTTTCCCAATTCCCGTTTTTATTGCAGGCCTGGCATTGGGAAGCACCTTAATTGCGATTTGATTTTGACATATGAGTCGGGGATCTAGACCCGTTAAAATGCTCCTTGTTAGTCTTTAATTAAAGCCATTGTTGTTCTTTTTTTTTTTATTTTAAAGCGCAATGTCCCATGATTGGGTGTTTACTAAAAATTGTATTTTTAAAAGCCAACACCTTGAGCCAAGACGAGGCCCATGAACCGTGTATTTTTTGGCGACAAGGAAAATAAATACTAATGGCAGTCGAGGCAAGTCGCACTTGTAGAACACCCCTCTAACCAAAATGGGTTTAGGTTTAAGTTAAACACAAACGCATGCCTCCCTTGGAGCCGGAAGTTAGCAGAAATTGTGGTTGCGCAGTACATACGCTCTTAGGTAGTGTACTGACTTACCAACAGGATAGTTACTGTGTCACGTTTCTACACTTCTCAGATAACTTGAGCACCAATGAGACGTTAAGGAAGCTAGTTTCTACCGAAGTCTGGCAGAGACTTCGTAGGTATTTCCCTGATGCTCCAGAATTCGACCAGGATCAACAGATGTGCCAGATTTGTCGGGTAAGAACTACAACATTTTTACCAGAACGTTTACTGTTTAAAGGGTTCGGGTTCTTCTGGTTCGACATCAACAACAAGACGCCCACAGATTTACTTCAAAAGACACTGGACACTATTGGTAATTGTTCAAGACCAGTCTTCTCACCTGGTGTATCTCAACGTATGCATAAAATAACAAACCTGTGATAATTTGAACTCAATTGGTTTTTGAAGTTGCAAGATAATAATGGAACAATAAACACCATTGTCACACGAAGTTGTGTGCTTCTGAGGTCTCTAAATCAAATTCGTAGAAAATGATTTCTTACTAGAAAACTACGTTACTTTATAGGGAGCCGTTTCTCACAATGTTTTACTATCAACAGCTCTCCAGTTGCTTGTTACCAAGTAAGTTTTTATGCTAACCGTTATTTTCAGTAATTACCAATAGTGTCCACTGCCTTTAAACCTTCAAGGGAAACTGACTGGTTAAGTTTCAGGTAGTTCTGGTTCTAACAAAGACAAGTTTATTGGGGCTGGACTTGAACCCACAACCTCCGAATTAACAAACAGGCACTCTAACAACTGTGCTATGCAGCCCTATGTTGGCGGTCTCCCTTATTAGTCAACATCTTTGTTCGGGGGTGGCAGTTAGAAGCCAAATACTTGAATTGATTTGATTCGATTCGATTTGATTTGATTTGATTTCTCCAGGCACAAGAAGAGGAAGAGCAGCAAGAGAACAATCTACGGATCCTGATGGCCACTGATCAGAAAACGGCTCTGCCTCAACTCTTCAACGATAGACACAGACCGTCCTGGGATAAGAAGGTCGGCCTATGAAACTATCGTTTGTTTTCACTGATCCATGTTGCCATTAAGCTTATAGGCACGGTACACGCTTGATAATTGTCAAAGACCAGTATTCTCACTTGGTGTATCCCATGCATCAGGTAAAAAACCTGTACAAACTTGGACTGGATTGGTCATCAAAGTGGCAAGAGAATAATGAAAGAAAAAACACCCTTGCTGCACAAAGTTGTGTGCTTTCAGACGCCTAATGAAAGGCTTAAGGCCTGAAGTGGTTTAATATTTGAGTGAGAAATTACCTTTTTCTCAAATACTACGTTACTTCAGAGTGAGCCGTTTCTTACAATGTTTTATACTATCAACAGCTCTCCATTGTATATTACTCAGTACGTTTTAATGGTACGGTTTATTTTGAGTTATTACCGCTAGTGTCCAGTGCCTTTCTTAGAGAGGGTATATTTACTTGGTAGTATCACCTTCAAGTCTCCCCACAGGCCTAGAGCTTGCCTCTTGAAGGAGCACAGCAATTTCCCTCTGGTACAGGGGTAACATCTATGAAGAAAATGTAGATTTGTACAGAAACCTTGAGCAGGGCACCACTGCAAAAGCACAGGGCACCACGGACAACATTTTTAACCACTTTGTTTCTATACTTCAGGACATGATGGAAGTGTATGCCATAAGCCGGCCGTTCGTTGAACAGTGGAGGGAATTTGTCCGTCAGCCATTGAAAGTCAGTCCACAAAATGCCGTCAATAACTCCATGCTCCTATGCCATCATGATAAGTTTATCTTTGAGACTGGTTACATGGATGAGCTGGCTCAGAATATGTAAGTTTGGATTATTATTAGGGAGGATGTAGCTTTCTACCCTGGGGTTGAACCTTGTGGGCCCTCCAGGTACCTCTAACCATCTTTCATATAGCACTTTTCACACCCGAAGCATTTCCAACATTTTTACCCCTGGTCACTGTGCCATTTAATTCATTCCTTAAACAATTTTAGCTCCCTGTGGAGTAGCCTATACAGCCTGTGCAACAAATATGCGCTACTAAGCTAAATCAATCACAAGAACCATCTCTACCCTTGCAGGTACTCATTTACCTCATGGGTGGAGAGAAGCAATGACAGTTACGTTTCTTGCTCAGGGACACGATTGTCACGACTGGGACTCGAACCCATACTCAGTTGAAAAGAAACACCAGCTTGAGTTCGGTGCTCTTATCTGCTCGGCCACGGCACCCTCATAGTATTTTCCTTTTGAAAAGAAAGCTCACTTTATATACAGGTTACTACACACAGCTGGGTTTAGTCACCAGTACAAACATGAACAGAGCTGGAGCTGGCAGATCATATTTACATGACATTTTACAAATTGATTTCTGTGTGATCCCCCACTTTATATTTGGTTCGTGGTAATACAATGTGTATATCTACATGATATCATATTGCAGGCTGGCAGGCTTATCTACCATTGTCAGTCAGTAGGAGGGTTGACTGTGTACTGTGTAGATTCGTTCACCACGATATCTTATCGCAGGCTGGCATGGTTTATCTATTATTCAAAGTAGGAGGGTTAAATAAATAATAGTTCATTTGAATTACTTGCATTTAATTTAGGCAAGATGAATATTTTAAAAATATTGATTCTTTTGTCTGTAGGTACACCCTAGTATGGCCACATGAATGGGTTTTTATCTCAAAGAACTTCCAGGTGGATTTTACAATACGGATACACCAGAAAGTAGAATCGTTAGAAAATGGAATAATGCAGACGCTTGTAAGTGAACCAGGTAAGTGTTCAAAACTTTGTTACTGTAAAGATCATAATCTCACAACGGTGCCCTCAAGTAAGCCTTTGTTATCCATGTTTACATACAGAGTCATGTGTTGAATGCATAGCGGCGAGGCATTCCCAGGCTAACCTTGAACGCAAGGAGTACAGCGGTGCACGTATCTACATCCGTAAGATAGCCATGGAGTTGACATCGGCTGGGCCGGCTCTAGTTGAAGATGACCAAAAGGGGGCAAGCGAGGGCCTGAGCAAAGACACTGATCCAGACTTCTTCCAGGTCAGTGAGAGGTTTCGAGGAAGGGATGGTATTGGTTGAGAAACCTGCCAGATGCAGCATATATTTCTGTGTCTTTGCCAAAAACTCAGAGTTGTTTTAAAGAAGGTGCGTTCTATCCAACAAGCAGTGGCGTTACTCTGTTTTTGTAGCGTGGGTGGGGTCAGGGGGCAGGGTGGGCTTGATCCCTTCTCTTCAGAATTGTTCACCTCTTAGAACTCGCGTTGGAATGCCGCCCCTAATTGTGCTAATGTGGCCTGTGTAGTCGAGTGGGTTAGTTCACCGACCCAAGCTCTGGTGTTGTCAGCAGCAGAGTGTGGGTTCGATACGTGGTCATGACACTTGTGCCCTTGAGCAACGCACTTAACCACAAATGCTTTGTAAAAAGTTTGGAAGGTAAGTGCATTCTGCCCTACCAGCCTGGCTCCTGGATGATACCCATGCCTACATCGTTACGGACTGTGAAGGGGCTAACCTTGTTTCAGTCCTAGGTGCAGTTGGAAACGTTTCCCATGTGGCAGTTGATTTTGGTCGACAGCTGACCTGTTCAGTGTAGCCCTCACTTGTGGCTTTGTGATGTAAGCCGATCTCTCATAACAAAAATAAAACAAAATAAAACATTCCAGTATTCAAACATTGCGTATTCAGTCCCTACAGGGTTGCATGGATGTTTCTTTGTTAACTTTATTCTTCCCAAACCTAAAACTTAGCATTTCTTTAGCTAAATTACTGTCTGAAAGTAGGTTTTTTTTCTTCAGAGATTTTATGAAATTATTTGCAGGTCAATGGAGCTAAGAGATTAAAAACCAGCAGCGACTGTGAGAGTGTCAGACGGAGTTCAAGACATCGGAAAGTACGAGGGGAGAAAGAAGTTATCGTGTCCTCGACAAATACTCTGAAGGAACTGAAGATTAAGGTCGGTTTCAGGACGGGGATTTCATCTTCGAAGGGGCAGGGACATTTTGTTTCATAAAGTGGAAGTCTATTGGAATTGTTGCTAGTGTGTTGGAAAGTTTTGAAGGGATAAGACCAGGACCAGCCCAAGACCAGGCAAGAGAGACTGTGGCCTTTATAGCCTTTGTGTTTTTACTTGCCCTGCAGTTCTTATTCAGATCACCCGTCAGGGTGTGTGACATAAAGCCATTGGACCCTTTCGGTTCAAAAAGAAGAAAAAAAAGTTCACAGATTTACAAATAACTTTCAGGGTTTACAGAAGGCAATGGTGAAAGACTTCTCTTGAAATATTATTCCATGAAGTGCTTTACTTTTTGAGAAAACAGCAAAACAATATAAATTCTTGTTAACGAGAATTACGGATTTATTTTAAACACATGTCATGACATGGCGAAACGCGCGGAAACAAGGGTGGGTTTTTTATGTTGTTTTCTCCCGACTCCGATGACCGATTGAGCCTAAATTTTCACAGGTTTGTTATTTGGCCTCGGACAACACTGTTTACCGAAAGGGTCCAATGGCTTTAATGAGATATTTCCATTTGGATGGGCAAGGGTGGGGCAGTGACATGTGCTGCTAAGTATGTAGCACTCCAAGATAAAACAGTTACAAGAACCACCTCTGCCCTCACAGGCACTCACTCACCCCTGAGAGAAGAGAAGCAATTGTATAATAATGAGTGGCTTCATACTAAAGCGCTCATGCAGTGACGCTTATGGCGCTTCAGCATTCACGATTTTTCCTGCAAGGTATCTGGAGCTACCTTTTTGAAGTATGAAGCTCATTCCTTTTAACAGCGCAATGTAATGTTCTACAAGGTTCAGTAGACAATATGCAGCCAATCAAACCGGAAACACCTGGGCGAACCCCTTCTCTTTTCGATGAGTGCACTGTGTTCTTTTAAGTGCATTACACAACATACAGGACCAACGGCTTTACGTCCCATGCAAAGGATGCAGCAATAACGGTAGTGTCTTGCTTAAGGACACAAGTGTCACAACAGGGACTCAAACACTCTGATGATCAGAAACACCAGAGCCTGAGTACGGTGCTCTTATCCACTCGGCAATGACACGCCAAACTAAGCGCTATTCTTTGGACCACAACCGCATGATTTGGCTTTTGTCTAGTTAAAGGAACACTTTGCCTTGGGTCGGTCGAGTTGGTCTTTGAAAAGCATTTGAGACCGTTTGGGATGAAATGCAAATGGTTAGATAGATAACTGAAAAGTAGAATATATTGATCCACACAAACATTTCTCAAAATTGCACAGTTTTCCTTTAATATCGCGAAGAAACACGGTCGGCCATTTTGTCAAGTCAACATTTTGACTCCACAAAATGGCCGACCTTGTTAGTTCGCGACGTAAAACGAAAACCATGCAATTTCAAAGCATGTTTGTCTGAATCATTATATTCTACTTTAAAAACATCTTTCTAACAAACGGTTTCAAACCCTTTTCAAAGACAAACTCGTCCCATCCAAGGCAACGTGTTCCTTCAGTAAGTCTTATGAAAGGAATCTCTGTTACTATTTTCTTTTCTTGTAGGTCATGCATGCCTTCTCTGTGGCACCATTTGATCAGACTCTTGTTCTTCGCGGTCTGCAACTGGCTGATAATGAAGCCACTCTGTCCAATCTGGGAGTCGAACCAGAATGTGTTATAACGCTTAAAGTGGACATGCCATTGACCGAGGACCCATTGGTAATGGATGAAATATATAGAGGTAAGATCGGGTTGATGAAAATATTCACATTACAGGCTCTGTAAAAGATATCCAAGTCAAGACAAAAAAACTTGGAAAGAATAGTTCCTTTTCACTGAGTGGGTGTGTTTACATTGAATTCCTTGGGTCATTAAACGAAAAAGCATGAGCAGTTTGCTTGGGCCGGTCAGCAGCCCTATTGGTTTGTGCATGATCCAATAAAGTCCACTGTTTTGGAAAGGAATTACATGAAGATAACAGGTGTGAGTTGCCAGATGAAAAGGATGTTTTATACTAGCCTCTTTCTTAACCGGAGCTTTCCCATATTGATTGCTATGTAATGAGAACATGTGGTTATATGAGTGTCCAAACTGAGTTGCCTTTGACCAGGTAAAATTCTAAAAGAAATGGACATATAACTGTCTCATAACGCCCCCAGAGTAGAGCTTTTAAAACTGAAGATAAATGTTAATAATTGGGCTTCATGCCCGCAGGTTTTCTAGGTTTTATGCTTTCGCGTTTGCGCTCAAGAGTTCATTTTTTTTATCACATCCCTGTAATGGCTAGAAAAAAAGTTTGCTTTTGACTGAAAGTAATACTGCATGTCACAAAAAAAGAATTGCTAATCTCGTTAGTGCACTTGCTATAAATGAAAGTACAGTTTATTTTAAATATTTTTTACGGTTAAATCTTACCTTCTTTAAGATGAGATTTTCTTAACCAGATTCCTGCTCTCTTCTTTTCTTTTTAGCCTCAAATGTTCCAGAAGAAGGATTTAAAGGTAACTTTTTTAATGAATTTTGTACTTTTTGATGCTCTCTCTCGCTCAACTAAAATTAAAGAGCACTCACTGAATCAAAAGGAAAAGTAAGTTTGTGTGCTTTTAAATGGTCAAGTGGTCTTGAAATGTATAGCTCTTTTCAAAGCCACAACTTCATCTTTGGGATATGTTGTGAGTTTAGGCAATTTGTTAGTATGGCGCTTTCAGTATAAGGCTCACAATAATTTCTGTAGGATTGCTCTGTGAGTTTTTTTTTGCATAACAAGTTTGTGTTGCTAAAATACAAGGTGAAATATTTGAAGAATATTTGTAAACACTTTTTGAGGATGTTGAAATGCTTAAAGATGCTCATTGTAATGCTTTAAGATGCATATCGTAGCGCTTTAAGATGTCCATTGTTTTGCTTTCAGACATGCATCATAAAGGTGCTGATCGTATTGCTTTAAGACGTGCATTATAACGCTTTATAGCGTTCATGATAATGCTGTAAGATAACCCACGTGTTGTTTTAAGAGGCTCATTGTAATGCTTTCAAACGCTCACAATAACTCTTTTAAGATGCACACCCATCGTTTTTCTTTGAGACGCTTTAAAAGAATTGCGTATAATTGTTATTTTTACTGTGGTCAAAGTTAATAGATCCTTCCCATGAAATATGTAAATTGCACACACAGCGCGTGCACACTAACATCTTGGTTGGCAAAATGAGGAAATATTGCGCTGTTTTGTACACGGCTAATTGCGATTGCGCGTCTGCTTAGTGCACAACTCTATGGCGTTTGCCAACCAATAGGGCCTGTACGCATGCGTGAATGTAATTAGCATATTTCTCGGGAAGGGTTCTATTTGAATCACTGTGTGGAATTGTCCTTTCAATGCTTTTTTTTTTCATGTGTCCTTTCCTCTAATCTCAACATCACCATTTTATCTTTTAAGGAACTGGCCTTCTTGGGAGTGGCCTATAAGGGGAGTGGCCTATAAGGGGAGTGGCCTACAGGAGTGGCCTACAGGAGTGGCCTTTGTGGGAGTGGCCTATAATGAACAGAAGATGAAGGAAGTAGGAGCAGACCTCGATATAACCTCTCCTGTGAGAACTCCTTTATCCCAGATGCTCTTGGGTAAAACATTTAATGTCGAAACAAATCTGTGTCTTTTCTTTTGTGCAGAAATAATCATCTGTAGAAGTTTACACCAAAAGATGTCTTGCCTGGATATATTTTTGTACTTGCCATGAGGAGTTGTAGAATTCATTAAAGAGGAATTGGGAATTTTGACGAGAAATTAGTTTTAAAAAGCTGTGAATAATATATCAATTTTCAACGAAACGGGGAACAACAGTGAGAGGTATGAAAATGTAAGAATATTGACAGGCCACCGTGCCTGAATAAAAACTATTCCGTTACTGTATTTTGGGTGATTAGATTGTCAACTTTTGCAAAACTTAGCTCGTCTTTGTTTAAGGGAAGGTATGAGTTTGGTCTCACTTTAACAATTAATGGTAATAAAAAGTTTTGGTTTGAAGCCTACAGCAACTTTGATAGTAAAATTAAAGAATTGTGAGAAACATTTCATTTCAAAGTAATGTGGTTATGTACATTTGGAAATAGTATCAGCTTTGTACGACCCCAAATTTGACCACGAGAGTTACTGTTAGTAACGCTTCTCAGATTGTGTGTTCCTATTCGGGGACATTCTTCACGTGGACATATTCGGTCTGGATTTCTGGTTATTATATCTAAAAAATCAGACCACCTTTTGAAATGAAATGTTCACAAGTTAGTTTTATGATTTTGGGGAATGAACAAAGAATTGACTTGAGTGGGATTCGAACCAACGACCTCCGGATTAACGTACCGGCGCTAGTTTTATTGTATACATCTATGTATACATCTATGTAAAATTTTGATGATCAATCGGTTCCAAAAATCCAAAGGTATACTTTTAGAGCTGTCAACATTTGCATATTAAATACAATCAAATTTTGTACAACAATCTGGAATATGTGTTGAACTACATTCAACATAATATGGGAAAAAGGTTTGATAATCATTGAGACTTTTGCAAATTTGTTCCTCAGAATATGGAAAGATGTTTTTTTTTTGTTCAGGGAACTTTCTGCAGAACCAGGGAGAGTTGGCAGCTTTAAAGGCAGTGGGCACTATTGGTAATTACTCAAAATAATTATTGGCATAAAACCTTTCTTGGTGACGAGTAACGGGGAGAGTTTGATAGTATAAAACACTGTGAGAAACGGCTCCCTCTGAATTGCCATAGTTTTCGAGAAAGAAGTAATTTTTCACCAATTTGATTTCGAGACCTCGGATTTAGAACTTGAGGTCTCGAAATCAACCATCTAAACGCACACAACTTCGTGTAACAAGGTGTTTTTTCTGTCATTATTATCTCGCAACTTCGATGACCGATTGAGCTCAAATTTTCACAGGTTTGTTATTTTAAACATGTTGAGATACACCAACTGTGAATGCTAGTCTACAATAGTGTACACTGCCTGTAAAGGTTAAGTATAGTTGGGGAATGTTTTAAAGCAATCGCACAACATCGGTAAACAGTATTTTCCAAAGGCCCACAGACACTTCGTGCATCACAGCTTATAGTTAAAATAACAAACCTGTAAAACTTAGCCTCAATCGATCATCGGAGTCGGAAGAAAATAACGAGAAAACCCACTCTTGTTTCCGCATTTTCGCTGTGTCATGACATGTATTTAAAATAAATCTGTTATTCTCGATATCGAGAATTGATAATTTTTTTAATCTTTCTTCAAAAAGTAAAGCATTTCATGGAATAATATTTCAAGGGAAGTCTTTCACCATTACCTTCTATAAACCCTGTAAGTTATTTGTAAATCTATGAACTTTAAATAAGACATTATCTTTGTTAAAAAATGATCGAGATGGCAGGACCAATAACATGTGAGTTGTAAGAATGAGCACCATTATAGTTATTATTTTGAAGTGGAAACAAATGTTGATAGTTTTTCTGAGTTCAGTTGTAGAGGATGATCTCGAACACTTGTGCTGGCCTATTACTTCGTTGATAGACAACACAGGTTTTATGTCGTAATGGGCGCCTCTACTACGAGGGCAGTTTAAGTGTACTGGAACAATCAAGATGCACCAGTGCCTTGACCCCGGGGGCATACTAAATACAATTGGTCATGTTGCCTGCATTTGGTATCGGGCCTGAGTGTGGTTGCAAAGATCACTCAAATTAGCTTGTTTGTTTGATAGTTTAGATGATCTCCCGTCAAGGGAACTCTGCAAACTCCCACAGGGGGATATAAACGCCAAGCTGGCAACAACCAATCTCTCTCATACAAACATTGGTTTAACGTCTA
This sequence comes from Asterias rubens, assembly GCF_902459465.1. NCBI lineage: Eukaryota > Metazoa > Echinodermata > Asteroidea > Forcipulatida > Asteriidae > Asterias > Asterias rubens. The sequence continues at coordinate 2,126,651 of NC_047079.1, read as the reverse complement.
TGATTATGAATTGCACAAATCAAGAAATTGTGATTCACAGTAACTAGACAATTATTCTAGTCTTTGTGAAATCAGCGGTTAACTGATGTTTAAGAAGTCATACATTTAAGTAAAACATGTGTGGACGGGGAGAACCTTAGACTTCATTTCATGTCTGATGAGATCACATCAACATCAGCCACACAAGACTCTACCCAAAGATTGCATGTACATGTGGCTATCAAACGGCCTAACTTGTGATCTTACGTTAATGACGGAGGTTAATCCACAAGAGGGCGCTGTTTCAGGCAAAAGTGTTTTGGCTATCGGATTAGACTAAAAGCCACGATCACAGACTTTGAACCAATCTTGAAGGACCTGATGTACTACATGTGTACATGCACGTATTAGCAGATGCAATTAGCACAGTGTTGCTTGCAATATTTTTTCGATTGTTAACTCAAGGGTGTTGTAATTTTAAGTACCTTTTGGAGACAAAGGACAACAAAACAAGGGAAAATAAAAGGACTCGGTCCATGGGGGAAAGGGAGAAAGAAATTTGAGTCAGAGTCTACGGAAAACTGTTCAGTTTAAGGACAAAGGAACGAATGCCCCATAAGCCTGGATGCATTTTTGTGAATGTACATGACATACCTGCGTGTGTTGAACTATTCTTAATTCGTTTGTATAGATTTTGTTTTATTTCACCTGTGCCATTACGTAAGTATTACCAACCTGCTTGTGCTGGGTGTATGTCAGTTAGATACAAATGCTGAAATAATTTTGCCAACTCTGTATTTGCAAGAAAATCGAATGACGGGTTGGACAACATCTTAGTGGTTGTTCTGTCGCTGTTGACAGATCAAATGGCTTTCTCAGGTAGTTTTCTTGACAATGTCTCTGTTTAACACATGACTTTAGTGCAATTCTTTGTAAAATATCAAGAAAGTTGTTTTTTGAAGAAAGTCTGTTGCTTTCTAGTTCTTTTATCACGAGAATTGACGACTCTTCAAACGTAACTTGTATCTGTATAAAGTTTCTATGGAGTGTAGATATACACCAATGATGTTTTATCAGCGGTACCATTTTGAACATTAAAGTGGATGTTTTAAGAAATTGACCACCATATGTATGTGTTGTGTACATTTAGTCTGTTTGCCTTGTACAAGGTTCTTTACGCAAGCACCGGCCCGCTCTGAATTCACGAACTGCATAGATACTATACTGCACGGTACAAAACAGTGCTTGATACCGTGGGGTCGAAGCATGGTTTTCAACCTCGTACGATGCGACTACGTTTGTACAAGGTTGAAAAACCATGTAAAAACATACTTCGACCCCACGGTATCAAGTTCTGTATATCAAGTACGCAGTATCGTGATGTATATATGCAGTTCGTCGTCCAAAAGCAGAGCGGGGGTGGGGGATGGGGGGGGCTTGCGTAAAGAGCCTCGGACAACTAGTAGTCTGTTGGCGCTACGCTGCGGTACCACCTGGAATGACGTTTACGCTGTAGACCACAAGCAATGCGTTTCTTAAAGCAAAGATTATAGAGCGCCGCAAGGCACAAGATGCGGAACTGAAGCTTTATCTATTGTTGTAACGTGAAATACGCATGGGCGCCATTTCAGCAAGTGAATGTTTTGTTTTCCATTGAGAGGAATGGTCATTGTCTGCACTGATCTACTGTTGTATCAAAGAGTTACTTGCCGAAATGGCGTCCAGTGGGATTTAACATTTACGCCCGAGTTCCGCATCTTGCGCCTTGCGCCGCTCTATAATCTGGACACTATTTGTAATTAACAAAGACCAGTCTTCGCACTTCGTGTATCTCAACAGTATGCAGATTGAAATAACAAACCTGTTAAAATTTGAGCTCAATCGGTCGTCGAAGTTGCCAGATAATAATGAAAGAAAAACATCATTGTCAAACGAAGTTGTGTGCTTTCAGATGCTTGATTTCGAGACCTCAAATTCTAATTCTGAGGTCTCGAAATTAAATTCGCGGAAAAGGACTTGAGGGTTACTTCACAGGGAGCAGTTTCTCACAATGTTGTATACTGTATATCAACAGCTTCTCATTACTCGTTACCCAGTAAGGTTTTATGCTAATAACTATTTTGAGTAATTACCAATAGTGTCCATTACCTTTAAAGGATTTGAATACTATTTGTAGTACAACAACAATTTCCAGAGATTTACTCAAACACAGTTGGAAGTTGATGATAGTAAAGCTTTCCTTAAAACATGACTTTTGCTGAGGTGTTGAGTAAAACAATGTCACAGAGTATATTAAACGTATGTGTTAAACGAGCATGTTAAACGTATACACCAGTTATTGTTGTTGTCAACTGATGCGAATTATTCGTTGCGACTGTGTTAGGTCAAAATTTGTGTCGCACTCGCACTCGCAAATCTTGATTTTCTCTATTTAAAATCAATGTAAAAACCGATATGAGAGAAAAATCACACAACTCAGAAGGATACATTAATATTTGAATCATTATAATTATTCTTCTTTTAAAACCTCTTTGCAGCCATACTAATCTCATTACAAACGCTTTCATATCCCAGCATAGAGCCCAGCCGTCCGAAGGCAACGGTCCCCCTAAGGCAACGGTCCCCCTAAGGCAACGGTCCCCCTAAGGCAACCATTCTCTGCTCTCAAGACCAGATAGCAGAGTCGTGATTTTGTGCCCGGCAAATGAGCGTTTATACGTTTTGAAGACTGTGTGTATCCTTCGACACAAATCAACTGTTTGTTTTCTTTAGTCGTTAAATTATGCCAAAAATGTCACGTTATAAATTCTGTTTTGGGGTTGAACAAAGAACATTGACATGAGTGAGAGTCGAAGCAACGACCTCCGGATTAACGTGCGGTGCTCTACTAACTGAGCTATCTAGCCCATGTTGGCATGGCGGTCTCCCTTTGTCAATATATTGATATATTTATTTATTTTAAAACAAGTAAAAGGTCCCCTTCTGTCAGACGTCAGACTCTTGTGCCATAGAGAGCGGGGATTTGGACAAGGTTACATATCTGATATCCTGTATCGAGTATGCGGGTAAAAACAAAAGAAAATCAAACTCCGAAAAGACTCATCCCAAATGCCGTTTGCTAGTTATATATTTGAATAATTTCTGGTACAATGACTTGCTTAATAGTCACAATGTACCGCTTACATTTGAATTAGTTGCTATGTCAAATGGTATGGGGCAGGCCTTTGCATAGCAACCTATGATCATGGGCAAACCCCGGTATCATTGTGCCATACACATTCGATCACCGTTTCTTGCATAACTACGGAAAAGTTTGCCCGAATTCACGTGTCGTAGAAACTATCTTGAGTCTGAGGAATACAAATTTAAGTGGTAACTTGTGATCAAGCACGTGATTGTACTAGACAATAATCAAATCTAACACCCAGAATGGCTTTATTTAAACACATGTAACGTCTCCGTTGGTCTTTTCATTTATCCAGGTACAGTAGTTGGATATCTTTGTGTATACGCCGGGATACTTTGCCAAGGCGCAACCGATACCCCAGCTGACGATACCTCTAAGGCGTACTTCAGACACATGAGAGGACTTGGCGAAGTTACTGACAATTGGACCACCGCTGTCACCCTGTTGACGAATAATAGCAACCAGAAATCAACGATGAGAAGTAAAAAAAAAAAAAAAAAAAAATCAATGCAGTTCAATGAGCGACTTCTTAAGTGACGCTAGGTGGCAGCAGACTTACCAGGTAAATGCACCGTCCTTGTTTCTATTTCTGTGCGCTTGCTCCTAACAACGTAAACAATTTGAATTTACCTGATAAAGTATGCTGCCACCTAGAGTCCTAAAGTGCCCTATAGACAAAGTTCTTCCAATCGGGAACATTATTTGCAAGTTTTGAAATCACTCACTTGACAGGAACCTTTCCCTCCACTGCTAACACCAGCACAGAACATGTTAGGTGTTAGTTGTTTGAAGGCGTTTGTACACTCTTGAAGACTATTTGCGTACACGATAACCTCATTCAATGCAATAGGAGATTCCATTACGCTTGCTATATCGTAAAAACAAAACCACATATGTCATAGTTAAAGACAACTGGCACACTCGGGTGGGGTTACCGCAAAAAGTAATCACGCTAATTCGGCTTTTCGGGGTGGCTCGAAACTTAAAAAGTTTATTCCCTGGGCAAGGAAAAGGGAAGAGCGGCCGTCTTGTTTTTTTAATAGTCAACTCTGGAAATCGCGTTTTGACGGTGCAAAGCGACCAAGTTGAGTATCCTGAACAACTTTCCCGTGTGGAGACATGCAAAACTTGCAAAACCTTGGGAATTACAACTTTTTGGTGAAAAAGTGACGTCATAATTTGACCAAAAACCGTCGATTACCACCAAAATATAACAGTGGCGGAGTTCAAATTTTCAATGGACACCAGTCTTCTCACTTGGTGTATATCAACATATGCATCAAATAACAAACCTGTGAAAAATTTAGCTCATTGGTCATCGAAGGTGCGAGATAATAATGCAAGAACCGTTCCTGGCAGTTTAAGCAATTTATGTAATCCACCATACACAAACTGACAAACCTTCAGAAGTTTGAGATCGATCAGCCATCTGGGTCACGAGAGAATAGTGAAAACCGATTACAAATTTTGCAGTGCATCGATGGCAAAATATAAACAAATAAAATGCTTATCGAGCGATAAACTCCAATCGCGAAGTTAGATTATTTGTTTCTCATCAAATACGCCATTTCAGACAGAAATATTTCAAGAATGTTTTTAACTATCATCATCATCATTAGACCGTTTAAGTTGTACAAAAATCAGTTATCTTCACGATTTTTGTTTCTTACCAATTCTGTAATGTTCCTTTATATGATGTGCGTAACCAATTGAGGGTATTAATCATTTGTTTCTGATCAATCCTGCTTACCTTTTTCTAGTCTTCCCCAACCGCTAACGAGCATCTCAAGACCTTCCTTAGGGGGGCTAAAGCTAATGCTGATGGGTTGAACATCGGAGTTGTAGACGGCGGGAGTGTCTAGCTGGATTAGGGCTATGTCGTTATTCAAATTATGCCCGCCAGTACCGAAATCAGGATGAAGGATCCATTTGCCTGTAATAACCTGCTGGTTTGGTCCATCGTGTTGATCTCTCTCGTGATACCCGAGACCAACGCGTGCGACAACACTGGTGTCATCAGGGCTAAAGAAAAATACATTCAAACAATTGTAGTCAAGGTGTGACTCAATGTGGGACTTTAAGGACGCTTGATGGCAGCAGAGTCAGCAGCGGGTAAAATCTATTGTTCTCGGTAATCTTCGAATGCTGAGAGATGGAAGTTAAACCTGATCAGTCTGGTGCCACCTTTTTAAGAACACGTTGCCTTGGATCTGTCGAGTTGGTCTTTGAAAAACGTAACCGTTTGTTATAGAATGCATATGATTAGAAAGATATTTTTAAAGTAGAATATAATGATCCACACAAGTATTACTCGAAATTGCGTGGTTTTCCTTAAATAGATCTAGACTAATTTCTTTCCTTCAAACGAGGTTCGACGAAACAATGATAAGCTCTGCAATGTGGATACCCGTAGACGAAAACAGTATGCAGAACAAGTCCTGTGTTGTGTGAATAAAGACCTTCTTTAGTGTGTGGCCATCTTGATTGTTTCCAATTTGAAATTATTGTAACCAAGCCGAGGCTGGAAGGCAAAACAGTCTGGTATGTTTTGTACAATGAATAGAGCAAGCATTACTGTTGACTGGATACGGGGAACATGATCAAGATGGTGGGGTATGATAATGATGTGGACTACCGGGGTGTTATGCCTAAATATTATGAAGTTTGACGTGAATGGATACTTACGCGCAGTGTGCGGCAGTGACAACCCAGTTGTTGTGAATTAACGAGGCCCCGCAGCGTATTTTGATTTTCTTGGTCATGGTCGCGGCCTGGTAGGGTCGGCTGTGTGGGGTAGACTCTTTTCCACCCACGATGAGGGGCCGGGAACCCAAACAGCACGGGATCAACACAGCTGAAAGATAGCAATACATTGACAAATAAGGCCAACGACGCTTCAAACAACTTATCTTTAAAAAAATATCTTGATTTCTTTGACAAGTTGAATTTTTTAATGAAAATTTGTTTAGGTAGCCCTGGCGGCCGCGGCCTTGGACTTTCGTGTTTAATATGTGTGTACAGCACAAAGGAAGAGGCTCTGTATTGGGATAGGGGTTTAGTCAATGTGTGTTTTAGTCAATAACGAGGTTTAGCAGCACGTAACGCGAGCAAACACGTGAACGTGAACGTCAACAAATTGTGCTGTTTCTTGGTGACGCCAACACATTGGGCTTATTGCAAGTTCACGTATGACGTCTGTGCACACGTACCTACCTGACGTAAAATATGGTAATTTCACGTATATGCGAAAACTACGTGAGATTTTAACAACATAATTTGTTGACGTTCACGTTCAATCGGGACGTGCAGCTCAACCTCCCTATTTGTGCTTTAGTCAATCGTGTCAATGTATGTTACTGACATCCCACAGTCTACTGACACGCTCGGCCCACTATACACGAGTACTACGCAGGGCACTCTCCCACCAACCCCATGTCTCAAGGAGAATCAACCAGAGAAGTGACGGACTCTACATTGAAACATCTGAGCCCCTGTACATAGGACCACATCTCTCATTCTTCTGACGATGACTAGTAAGAGCAAGCTGTTCGAAACTTTGAGTCAACTAAGAACTGATCTCCGTGGTAGTGAAGTTAATAACGAGAAGTCCCATCGATCCACATAAAGCGACAGTAGTAGTAGAGAAAGAGATATCCCACCGATTTCCTACCTTTCTTTTCAGAGCTGAGAAATCGAATTCCGAGAAATGTTATTAGCGGTAGCCTGAAGACAAGTCCTCAACCGATATAAGTAATCTACCCAGCAAGTAGTAACACACATTCAAAAACACCCCGTATAAAAGGCATTCAACTACCTTTGGAGCAGCCAACCAAAAGGCACGACCACCAAAAAGAGTGCACTGTCTTATGATACTCAATTAGATCTCGGCCCAATTTCATACAGCTACTTAAGCAGAACATAATTATTGCTAAACAAATTTTTGCTCAGCAAAACAAATAGCAGGATACCAATCACATGTGCATGTGGCATGGTAGAATGGCTGGTAAATCTTATTCTTAACTACCTTTGGAATTTGAGCAGCTCTATAAAAATGGGCCCTGGGCATCATCGTCATCATCAGTTAGCATAATACATTTTTGCACCGGCTGCCTGACTTGAGAGAAGCTTCCAAACAGACCGATGTTGAGCCGCCACTTCTTCCTCTTCCACGGTCCATCCAGTGTCCAGTCAGGAGAGGTCCTTCTGGTTCCCACTGTTCTGTGTTGTCAGGCATGCCTTTTGTTTAATTTGAAATGAAAGGAAATATACTCACCTAGAGCAAAAATAACACACTTCATTGTCACGGTGATTTACGTCGTGTAGTAACAGGCTGTAATAGTGGAACGGGTCGGTCGGTGAAACAAGAGTGCACTGCCTGTCCACAATATTGGCCGAGATTTTATAACGCAAAAATTATCGTCGCCGATAAGACAGAAGAAAGATATCAGAGATGTAACAACACATTGTGTTTTCACAGCACCTTGTTTTAATAGTTCGTTCTGACCAGTTCAATTTGGATGATGAGGGCAAAATGATAAGTCGGCTACACGTGTCCAATTTCCAAACTTTTTGCTGAAGCTTTGGCTGTGACTGTCGTTACGGTTACGGCTGCATCACAATAATAATAATAATTATAATAATAAACGATACTTTTTAAAAAATTCAATGCGCTGGAAGAGTGCTACGGAAAAGAAGATTATGAGAATAGATGTGTTTTTAATTTACTCTTGAATGTATGGAGTGTGTTAGTGTTCCGAATATGACTTAGTAGGGCGTTCTAGCACCGGGGACCAGCGACTGAAAAGGACCGGTCCTCTGCCCTTTTGTGTGTGCGAGGGATTGTTAGATTCTGGCTGGAGTGGAGCCCACTCCGGCCAGGTTTGTTGAAATTTAGCGACTCTGTAAGGTATTGTGGAAGTACGTGAACAGAGAGTGCTTTGTGCATGTTCACTAAAGTTTTGAAGGTGATGCGTTGTTTAACTGGTAACCAGTGTAATTGTTTGAGAAGAGTGGATGCGTGTGTGTATTTGGGTTGCGAGAAAATGATACAAGAAAGGCATGCTCTTTTATTCTGCATCTGCAGTAAATGGCGATTTACTTTTAAAATCAGGGCCCAATTTTATAGAACTGCTTAACGGTAAGCAAATTTTTTCGCTTAACGTAGCAAAAATAATTGCTTAAAACCATTCGGATTCCATGCTAAACGTACACGAGCTTAAGCACGTTAACAATCTGCGCGCGGAGATTTTAGATCGTTTGCTTAAGCAAAACAGAAGAAGGCAGTGTATTTTGCACTGTGTGCATGGCCTAGGGCTGCTTAACGGTAAGCAAATATTTTGGCTTAACGTAGCAACAAAAATTGTTTAAGCGTAAACCTATTTCACCAGCGGTTGCTAGCCTAAGCACGTAAACAAACTGCGCGCGCAACATTTTAGATCGTTTGCTTAAGCGAAAAAGAAGAAGGTGCTGACAAAATGGCGGGCGAAACAAATGCGGAATGCACTCGAGTGGCGATAAAAAAAATTCATCACCTTCTGTGTCTGATATGTATTATTTGTAATGGTTCAAAGTGCCCCTCGAAAGGTTTACACACTAACTTGAAAGTAAACAAGAAGATAGTACATTGTACAGCATGATTCTGAAGCATTTTAGACACTCGTTTATTCGCTACACCTACCATACAAACGCACGTACAATCACCGCTGTGCCGGCACAACAACATCGTTTGCAATGAGTGTTGCACTTTGCGCTGTGTGAATAGGGTGCTTAAGCAAAATAGAGGCTTTAAGGACCCTTTTTGTTTGCTTACCTATGTAAGCAAAAAACCTTGCTTATTAAAGCAAGGGTATGAAATGAAAAACTTGCTAGGTGCACCCGTTAAGCACAAAATCGACCATTACGGGATGCAGCCCGGCGCTTAAACAGGGTGCTTAAGCAATGGGGCTTTAAGGACCCTTTTTGCTTGCTTGCCTCGCCGTTTTAAGCAAAAAACTTGCTTAAGCAAGGCTATGAAATGAAAAACTTGCTAGGTGCACCCGTTAAGCACAAAATCGACCGTTAAGCAGCTCTATGAAATTGGGCCCAGGTAGGGTCCTGTACAGCTACGTGAAAAAAAATCACAAGCTAATTGCTGAGATGGGATTCAGCAAATGACCTTTACAATATATAATATTCCATGGAAGTTTCTCACTTATACTAGACTACCAAGATTTCCCGGTAGCTATTAGGCAGTTCAAATTTTATATTGTCAGCAGCGGGTATCACAAATTATTTATTGATATTATTTAATTTATAATTCGGGGATAAAGAATAATAGTTGTGGTCTCACCCTTACACCGACATGGGTTAGCACTGTATACTCAGTATTATCCCGAGTTATGTTGCAAAAATGCGATCCTTAAGGTTTTCTTTGTTCTGGTGGTGTCCCAAAGATAATTTCTTCAGAAAAGAGAATTATCGAACAATGGAAGTAACCTGATACTATTAAGAGTTTGTGTGTGTTTACATACTATAGTTCAAGCTGATTGTTTTAATCGGTATTTTCACAAGGTCAGTTTCGTGCTATCACAGAGAAAAACAACTTTGTTATCACTAGTAAAAACAGGTCTTATTGACTTGTTGGCTTTGTAAGTGTTTTTTCCACAATTTTATCATCAAATAAATTATTCTCTAGGAAAAATACAAACAATTATATAACAGTAAGGGCATCTTCCCCTGTAAAGTTGACATGTGTCTAATTGGTGACGTTTACCCCGTGACGTCATAACGCTACTTCGTTACATCGTCATATTGAGTGGCGAATAATGCAGAATTGTTCTCTTTTGGTCTAGTGTTTTCTTCGTGTATAACGTCTAGAGTTATGTCACATCAACATATGTGGGCTGGGGGGGGGGTCTGTTGGCTTTTTTGTAGCATTGTGTAAGTTCGAATAATTCAAAACGTAGGTCACTATAAATTTGCTTTTCAGCTGAACGTTAATATATCTGCTGTTTTTTACACTGCATGGTCACTGGCAAGTTTTACTTATTAACAGACTGCTCCACATTTAGAACGAAATCTGTCCAAATTGTTTTTATGCAGCGCCCTCTGTTGACAACATGATACACGAAACCGTGGAGCGCTGTACGACTTTGATATGAATGCAAGTTGTCCTGTGGGCTTGTCATGCTGGCACCATTTTGTCAGTTTGAGATCGATTTCGAGACCTCAGAATTAGTGTTTGAAGTCCCAACATCAAGCATCTGAAAGCAAACAACTTCGTGTGACAATTTCTTTTTCTTCCATTATTATTTTGCAAAGTTGACACGACCAGTTGAGTTCAAAGTTGTACAGGTCTGTTATTTTGTGCATGTTGAGATACACCAAATGAGAAGACGGGTCTATGACAATTACCGAATGTGTCCAGTGTATTTAATGCTCGTGTAAATCTACCATTACCTTTGAAAGGCCTAATTAATTACCAATCATTGTTGTAGTTCATCCATGTTTATGGTTATCCATCATCGATTATGCCCATCTAAATCAGTGTCAAATTAAGACAGAACGGGCAATTCGTCTTGTCCCTTTTGATATATATTTCAACCGGTATGCATTGTTATTACGGCACACTGCATAGGGACAATTGATAAATAATTGCGTTCTTATCAAAGTTGCACAGCGCTCTCCACGATTTCGTAGCATGTTGACAACAGAGGGCGCTGCATAAAATCAAATTGGTGGACAGATTTCGTTCAAAATGTTTTTTTTTAATATTTTTTACCACCGCGGAAAATGCTGTGGAGAAGTCTGTTATTTGGTACAACTTATCAAGAACAAGCAAAGTGTAAAAATCAGCAGTAATAAACGGCTGATCAATTTCATATTGACGCTAGACGCTACACGAAGGAAACACAAGACCAAAAAGAGACAAACTGTGCCACTCATGGGCCCAAAATGTAACGAATGAAGCCAGATGACGTCACGGGATATACGTCACCGACAAATACATGGCAACTTCACATGGGAAGATGCCAATACTGTTATGATGCGATTGGTTTTATTCTTTCTATGAAGAGTAATTAATTTGTTTTGATAAAAATTAATAAATGCTTATTAGGAAAGACTTATAAAAAAAAGTTCATTATAACCTTTTTGTTTTAGTGATTAACGACTATTGTCTCTGTGATAACACGAAACTGACCTTATGAAAATATCGATTAAAAACAATCAGCTTTAACTACAGCACGTAAACAGACACAAACTTTTGGTAGTCCCAGGTAACTTCCATAACTTTCTTTCCTGAAAAAATTGTTTGTACGATATCACTAAGAACAAAGAAAACCTTAAGGGTAGCATTTATCAGAAGAACTCAGTATATTAGCGAGTATACAGTGCTAACTCTTGTCGGAGTAAGGGTTAAACCAACATTAATATTCTTAATCCCCGAATTAAATTACAATTACTGTTTGTATTTTGTTTTAAGTAATGTTTTCCTATTTCCTGTTATTATAACACAGTACCATAATGTTAAACAGCTCTTGTGCTGATTTAAAAAAAAAAAAAAAAAAGTTAACATCAACAAAAACGTTGTGGTACCTACCCGCTGCTGACAATTTAGGATTTGAACTGCCTCTAGCCACCAGGCAATCTCGGTAGTCTAGTTTAAGTAAGACACTTCGCTAGAATATTATTGCTAAGGTTGTTTGCTGAATCCCAACCGAGTAATTATGCTCGTTTTTTCCACAGAGCTCTAGATAGTTTTGATTAAACAGTGCTAACACATGTCGGCACAAAGGTGAAACCGACATTTCTGCAGATGCAGAATAGCAGAGCATGCCTTTCTTGTGATGCAGCCGTAACCGCAACGATAGTCAGAGCCAAAACTTCAGTAAAAAGTTTGGAAATTTCACACGTGTAGCCTACTTCATAGTTTGCCCTCATCATCAACTATGAACTGGTCAGAACGAACTATTAAAAAACGGTCATTACGTGGTGTGAAAACACCATGTGTTGTGACATCTCTGATATTTTTCTTCTGTCTTATCGGCGACGATAATTTTTGCGTAATAAAATCTCGGGCAATATGGTGGACAGGCAGTGTACTGTTGTTTCTCCGACTGATCCGTTCCACTATTACAGCCTGTTACAACACGACGTAAATCACTGTGACAATGAAGTGTGCTATCTTTGCTCTAGGTGAGTATATTTTCTAATAATGTATAACAACAAAAGGCTCGTCAATGGCCCATTTTCATAGTGCTGCTTAAACCCCCAAAGTAGCTAAGCACATCATAATTATGCTTACCAGAACAGGATAAACAGCCAAAGTATCGTGCCACACTAGCACCGAGTGTGATTGCTTTCCTGCTCTTATTTTTGCCGAGCATAACATTGTTAAGCAATAAGATGTTCTGCTTAAGAAGTTATGTTTGGCATAGTGCTACTTGGTACATTACCTATGTCTAAGATGCTGCACTCTTTTTGTAATCGTGCCTTTGTGTTGCTGCTCTAAAGTTGTTGAATGCATTACCGCCTTTTCTGTGCTCAATTTCCATGCGTGTTTCTACTTGTAGACTGTGGGATGTCAGTAACACACAATGACACACTATATAGTGAGGTTTAGCCGCACGGTTTGCAAGCAAAAACGTGAACGTGAACGTCAGAAAATTATGTCGTTAAAATCTCGAGTTTTAAGAATGCGTGAAGTTACCATTTTTAACGTCAGGTATGTACGTGCATACGTCATACATGAGCATGCAATAAATAAGCCCTAAGTGTTGGCGTCACCTAGAAACAACACAGTTTTTTGACGGTCACGTTCATGTGTTTGCTCGGCGCGTAACGTGCAGCTACTAACATCCCTATTGACTTAAACACACATTGACTTAAACCCCTATCCCCATACAGGTCTTTCTTTGTGCTGTATACAGTACACAAAACACGAAAGTCAAAGGCCGCCAGGGTTATCTAAACATTCAGTTTTCATTATGAACTCTTGTTTTAAGATCATTTATTTTAGGCATCTTTGGTCTAATGTTTATGTTTTGCTATATTTCAGCTGTGCTGATCCCATGCTGTTTGGGTTCCCGGCCCCTCATCATTGGTGGAAAAGAGTCTACCCCACACAGCCGACCCTACCAGGTGGGAATGATGTCAAAGAAAATGAAAATATTCTGCGGGGCCTCGTTAATTCACAACAACTGGGTTGTCACTGCCGCACACTGTGCGTAAGTATCCATTCACGTCAAGTTTATATTTAGGCATAAGCACACAATTATCAATCCCCTTATCATCATGGTCGTGTTCCCCGTATCCATTAACAGTATTGGATGCTAGTATTCATTGTACACTAGACTGTTTTCCCTTCAAGCCTCGGCTTGGTTACATTGATTTCAATTTGGAGAAAATCAAGATAGATATATAAAGCTATTCATCCACACAACACAGCCCTCGTCTGCATGTTTTCTTCTTCTTGGGAAAAACCCCATTGTACAGCTTTATATATATATTCCATGAACGTTATTATATTTTACCTGGTGAGTCTGCTACCACCAAGTGTCCTAAAAGTCCCTATTGAATCACACTCTTGACTTTAGCCTGAACGTCTGACGTCATTCTTCGAGGCTCGTGAATAACGCCAAAGACCGGCAGTGAAAACCGGCGTGTAGTATGACTTTTGACAAGGATAAAGACAGGGGCCCAGTCTATCCTTGACTACGTTTGTTTGAATGTACTTTTTTTCTTCTAGGCCTAAAGACACCAGTGTTGTCGCACGCGTTGGTCTCGGGTATCACGAGAGAGATCAACACGATGGACCAAACCAGCAGGTTATAACAGGCAAATGGATCCGCCATGCTGAGTACGGTCTTGGTGGGCACAATTATAACAACGACATAGCCTTAATCCAGCTAGACACTCCCGCCGTCTACAACACCGATGTTCAACCAATCAGCATTAGCTTTAACCCCCCTACGGAGGGCCTGGAGTTGCTCGTTAGCGGTTGGGGAAGATTAGACACCAAAGGCAAGCAGAATTGATAAAAAATACATTATTTCCCCTCACGTGTTACTTTGATTAGAGAACTGTCAAAACGCTCTACTATGTAATCGTGGTTTAAGAATGGGTGCGTTCGATTAGCTTCCCCGGGTCGACCCCGGTGTGTGGCGTTTTCTTTTCCAGGACGAACGTGTGCAGATAACTACCCACCTTCGTCCTGGAAAAAAAATCCGCCACACACCGGGGTCGACCCAGGGAAGCTAAACGAACGCACCATCTTTGTATGCGTTAAAGCGTTGGCCCAAACAAATAAATTCATTCCCACCCGTTTGCCCAATTTGAGCCAAGGCCGTGACTAGGCAGGTAAGGTAAGCGTCAACGTGGATTGTTTCACAAATTGCTCTGACAGTTTTTGTTTCCTTTATTTGAATGTTCAAAGTGTTGGTTGGATATTAATAGATGTTTGTTTCCATGTTTTTCTTGTGTGTATGTGATAAACTTTCAAATCACGAGTATTGAGGGTTGTAGTAATATAAGACAAAACAGCGGGTCGTTTTGCATTGACGCAGAATATGGTTTTTCATATCACCTGGCCTTGCCATGTGAATTGAATAATCCAGATTTCACTTTTTGACAATGCATCCAATGACATCAACCAAAAACTTAAAAGTCTACTTTTATACTATGCGCAGAAGTGCCGCTGTATGATCAAACGAGAACACATGGCAACAACTGTTACTGTTTTACATGTTCTAACCTGTGACGTCAGACTCCTCCTCGACAAGTTATTGGGCTGTAAGAGACAACAAGTCTGATTTGTAGATACCTAATTATGGTATCTTTGTTTTACTATAGCAAGCGTAATGGCAGCTCCTATTGAACTGAATGAGGTTGTAGAGTACGCAAAGAGTCTCCAAGACTGTAAAAAAGCCTACAAAAAAGCAACACCTAACATGTTTTGTGCTGGTGTTCCCAATGGAGGGAAAGGTTCCTGTCAAGTGAGTGATTTCAAACTTTTCAAATAATTGTCCCGTTGGAAGAACTTTTATTTGTATATGGGACACGTTGGGACGCTAGGTGGCAGCATACTTTATGAGGTAAATTTCAATCATTTTGGGTTGTTCTGAGCATGCGCATATTACAAAGAAGAGTGCATTTACCTGGTAAGTCTGCTGCCACCTAGCCCCACTAAAAAAGTCGCTCTTTGAACTGCATTGAAATTTTGTCCACGAATCTTTTCATCACTGATTTGTGGTTGCTATTATTCGTCAACAGGGTGACAGCGGTGGTCCAATTGTCAGTAACTTCGCCAAGTCCTCGCATGTGCCTAAAGTGCGCCTTAGAGGTATCGTCAGCTGGGGCACCGGTTGCGCCTTGGCAAAGTATCCCGGCGTATACACAAAGATATCAAACTACTGTGCCTGGATAAATGAAAAGACAAACGGAGACGTTACATGTGTTTAAATAAAGCCATTCTGGGTGTTAGATTTGATTATTGTCTAGTACAACGACGTGCTTGATCAAAAGTTACCGCCTACATTTGAATTCCTCAAGAAAGTTGCTATGACACGTGATTCGGGCAAACCTCTCCGTAGTAACGCAAGAGACGGCAAAGAATCATACAAATTAATGTGTTTGGCACAACGGTACCGGGGTTTGCTTATGGAGGTTGCTATGCAAAGGCTTGCCCCAAACAATTTTGACATAGCAACTATCTCTATAGTCTGAGTTATTCAAATTTAAGTGGTACATTGTGACTAAACAGTTCATTGTACCAGACAGTATCCAACTTGTAAACGGCATTTGGGATGAGTCCTTTCGGAATTTTTTTATTTTTTTTATTTTACCCGCAGACTCGATAGAGGCTATCAAATATGTAACCTTTTCCATATCCACGCTCTCTAGGGCACATAGTCTGAAAGAAGGGAACTTTTGATTGGTAAAAAAAAAAGTCAAAAACAAAATCAACATAATTATTGACAACATAGGGAGACCGCAAACGAAGAGTCCCACTCTTGTCAATGCTCTTTGTTCAACCCCAAATCAAAGAATTTAGTAAATAATATTTTTGGCATAATTTATAGAATATAGAAAATAAACAATTGATTTGTGTCGAATGGACATCGGTCTTCAAAACGTATAAACGCTCACTTGCCGGGCACAAAATTATGGCGCTGCTATCTACTCTGGAGAGCGGAGAATAGTTGCCTTAGAGGGACCGTTGCCTTAGGACGGCTTGGCTCTCTGGGATATGAAAGCGTTTGTTATGAGATTAGTGGTTGCAAAGATGTTTTGATTAGAATAAGAATAATGATTTGCCTTAATCCTTCTTAGCTGTGTGAATTTTCTCTCATACGTACGTGAACTAACATGGTCATTTAATGAGAGTGGAGTCAGATATTTGATCTACAAAATGAAGGATCCAAGCTCACCGATGATTTTAATTATACATTGTCATAATCACGCCAAGTTCGCCACAAACTCATTGTTGAAGGTATTAAATAAAGAAACAGTCTGTTATGTTGAGATACACCAACTGTGCAGGCTAGTCTTTGACAATTACCAATAGTGTCCACTGCCTTTAAAACTTGCCTTATTTCGTTTGGTTCTTAGCTCATTTTGTTTCTTAACGTATGTTAGGAAACTTACAAAGCAAATTGGCCAGAACTGCAAAGGGGAAACATACTCACCGAGATCCAGGAACAATAACTTCATGGTGTCAGTGATGCTATTATAGAGAAAAGATAATGAGTCGAAAAGTCGGTCAGCAGAAACATGTTCAGAGTTTTTAACTCCTCTTTATGGACATCAGCATTGACGAAGTCACCATATAATGTAAATCTTATCTGTTTTTGAACATGTGGCATATTTCGCATTGACGAAACTGTACGATTAGTCTCAGTCCAAGTCGTTACTGTTACTCTTGTTCTGACGTGGCATACGGCGAATTAAAAGCGGCCATCGAAGTTAAATCATACGAGGACGCTAATGGACTCGTTCCCTTTCTTTAGGCACTGGTCTTACATTCCAAATACAATGTAGTTTAATTGGATAAACGTGCTCTGACGTAAGGGTTCCGAATTTTGAAAGTTGTGATTAGTCCGAGAAGTGATGTTTTGGTCAGTCTTGGGCTTTCGATCGTCTGCACGCAGTGTGTGCATATATTGTGTACACGTAGGTTCACATATTGTATTCACTACTATGAGTACATATAATGCGAGGCTAAAGGGACATCTGGTCAGGCTGGTATCTGGTGTTATATTGATCACGACCCTCGGAGCGTGATGTCAGGGGTTCTTCACGTTTCGCCGTATGAAGGACATGCTATCTAAGGGACAACATCTCCTTCCACAACACTAGCGGGCAAAACTTCGAAAGTGTTTAATCCACAATTCATTGATCTCTATTAGAATGGCAGATTGGTGGCCAATGACATACCGTCATGAAGCACCACACGCAACCCTTTGGTTTGAAGGCCGTAGATAAGTTAGGAAAAAAAAAACTACTCAAACAAATTAAAACAAAATATATCACATAAACAACGCTTTCAAATCGTAGCATCTTGTGGCTGAGGCTATAGTTGCCCTTTGAACCGAGGGGGACGGTTCGGTTGGAGTTCAACCAATTGAGATTCCAAAAAGATTTTAAAAAGGAACAAATTCCATTGATTCGATATCTTGTTTTCCTTAAAATAATGGTATCATTTCGGAAAAACTTTGTAAATTGCACCTGGCTTAGCTGAAACTATGTTATCAACAAACACGATAACAAACAACAAACTGTGTTGTCTGTAGACTAGAAACTTTTATTCTGATGATTTTGTTTAGGTTTCAATCGATTGCAAATTTTAGCGGCTATTGAAACGTAAAAGTTTAACATACCTCACGAAAACGGGCAAGTTGAGTTTTCAGGCTTGCCCTTGCAAGAGATTTACTGACAATGTATTCGATAATACGGTATTTGTAAAATAAATTCACTAGCCCTACTAGGTTGAGTACTATTTGACAACCACAATCCAGTCCCTACAGAGACATTTTACGTTAATCACTCAAGATGGGCACCGATTTAACATTTGTACTTCACCCACCTAACTTAAAATAATGATAACTTCCAGATTAAACTCTCGGCGGCGCTCTATATTTAAGAGCCCCCAAATTAAACATACGGTACAGTTCCCCAACAGCTAATAAGCAATGTTAAACCCCTGTATTAAAGGTGCTTGGAGTAACGTCACGAATTTGTCTGCTATCCAATAAAAGTGGAACCCAAAAGCTATATTATTTTATACAAACAAGTATCGAAGTAGTTTGAGTACTTAAGAGCATTGCACGGCGCTGACGAAACTCAGTAACTGTGAACTTAAAGGGTTTATGTAACTTTTGTGGGACAAAAATACAATGTCCACAGATTAACACCAAACTTATACAGTTTGAAGATAATGATAGTAGAAAGCTTCCCTGAAAATATTACGCGCTGAGGTGCTGTATTTTTGGGAAATGAGTAAGACAATGTCATGAAAATAATTTTCGTCTCATGAGACGAAAAATATTTTAATAATTTACAAACATATTTTCATGACATTGTTTTACTCATTTCTCAAAAACTACAGCACCTCAGTAAGTAATATTTGAAGGGAAGCTTTACACTATCATTATCTTCAAACCCTGTAAGTTTAATGTAAATCTATGGACATTTTGAAAAGGTACCCAAATCCTTTAAAGTCACCTGGAAATATAATTATTTTTTCCCCTTCAAACATTAGAGTGTATGTTTATGAACAATGTAATATATTATTTTTGTAGTAAGTATTGTAACCATTTATATGTTTAGAAAAATAAACAGAGTTTTTTTTTTTTTTTTTTTTTTTGGGGGGGGGACACCGCCTATCCCCTTTTGTGACGCTAATCGAGGCAGACTTTGCCCCGATCGAACATCGAACACACGTACTCGTAGGTACGTGCAAGTCCTACTCGTGGGTTTGACAGTTTCGAAAACAATGTTTTTGTCTTTCATTTTTCCGGTAATGTCAACTAGGTGTATTGCTGCTGGATGCAGCAAAACAACTAAATATGGGGTCAGTTTTCAAAGTGGTCCGGTCCGACGTCTTTTCCATCGCTGAGCAGCCAACAGTCCGAGCCGTCGTGCTTCCTGCATCCGGAATACGCCAACAATTTTGACACGAAGAGAACAGTTTTTTTCTTAAACATGACGCAATTCCAACAATTTTTCCAGCTAGTGGGAAGTCGAAGAAGGTACCTGAAATACGTGACGAACCTATATGAGCATTTGCCTATTGTGAACAAATGAGGGTATTGTTTAAACTTTGAGGGCATGTTTTTAGCTTGCACCAAGCGTCACTATCCGTACAGTAGCCATACAGTGCTTGCAGTCTGCTGCTCCGCGACCGTAGTTCTGTATGTAGGCATCATATTGGTCAGGTTCCCAGACGTAGTGTACGGGGCCAGACTACTAATTTTTTCTCGATTATCGCGCCTCGATTGACGTCACAAACAGCGCCCTCTCGGGTCGAGCCTACTTTTAGAATTGTAGATAAAAATGAAAAATAAGAAGTTACATTAAAATTACATTTGTCCCAACAATAGGACACAGAAGCCATTCAACTCTGAAATGTAACTCCACCGATTATTTGTTTACAGGAAATGGGAGACTATTTTATAGCTAAGGTCACCATTACTGCTGGTTGAATTAGCATGAACTGTAGCTTCTACCAGTTTGGAAACTGCGCTTACTAAATTGACTACCGGACACTTGGCTTTTACCAGTGGGCCTTGACACGCGGGCACTTGATCAACATGCAAATAAAGGCCCAGCTACGATACTGTTCGAGTGCTGTGCGTAATGGTCCATGGCAAAGATAAAGGTTGGCGACACCATTACCACCAACCACACTGTGACCATGTATACACAAGGATCAAATTGTACCTACGTGCTGCACAGAACAGGAAGACATATTCAGCAAAAAGGTTTTAAAAACATTAAAGATAGGAAACTAGTCCGTACTCTAATCATTTCCAACCCAGATACGATTCTCCAACTCGTATATTCAAAGAGCGTGTGGCTGTGAACGTGCCACATGTTAGATAACATTTTGAGGATGATAAAGAAACAAGAAGGTTAAAAGGTCTGTGATTAAACATTGTTCTCCATAACCACGACAGACGTCATCAGACGATGAACGCCTTGTCTATAAAAGCGAGCCGCGGTTTGCATTCCCTTCACTTCAGTCGAACTGAATGATCAACCACTTTGCAACCGTCATCATGAAGGGACTTCTTCTTGCGCTCGGTGAGTTTTTTTTCTTTTATGGACCGTGCACTCTACGTGAGCTAATAATTGTTATAATTAAAAAGCAGACAGTGTATTCCAATAGTAATTTCCTCTTGAAATGGATGGTAAATCTTTCGTATTTATCCTGTGATTGCTAAACGGATGTTAACGTCAAAGCCCTGTTTTTCGCTGGAGTCTGCACATTTCATCGGTGCAAGTTATTCGTTGCGAATTGGTGACTTACAAATTCGTAACGCATTCGGATTCTAAAGAAAGAATGAGCACGGGTTAAGGCTCCGAGTTGGGCTCCATTAGTGATTGGGAAAAGAAAACAAGTTTTGGCACGGGACAGCCCGGAGCAACGGAGTCGTAGATCTGAAAATTACCTTGTGTCTTTTTAAAACTGTGGATTCGGACTTAATAGAACCTGGCTTAAGTCCGGCTTGTGCTACGGTTTGGGCTCCATCAATGATTTTGAAAAACGTACTGTCGGGGTACGGACGGAGAAAGAGTTCGAAACCTTGATTTTGTATGTTACACAACGGCTAATCGAAGTCTTTTTTTTAACCATGCAAGGCTATCACTTTGGTTATTTAACTTGTCATTTATTTCTCTTTAGCTGTGCTGATCCCAAGCTGTTTGGGTTCCCTCATTGTGGGTGGACATGAGTCTGTCGCACACAGCCGACCTTACCAAGTAGCCATCTTGCAGTCAACTAAAAATTTCTTCTGTGGAGGTACTTTAGTGCATCCAAATTGGGTTATCAGCGGCGCACAATGTTCGTAAGTATTCATTGTGGAAGTGTCTTGGCCAAGCGGTTAAGAGCACCATATCCAAACTCGGGTGTTTCTGATCAGCGAAGTGTGGGTTCGACCCAGCCGTGACCCTTGTGTCCTTTTTAAGCAAGACACTTCACCATTGCTTCGTCCTTCGGATGGGACGTAAAGCCGATGGTCCCATCCCATGTGTTGTGTAAACGCATGTAATAGAACCCAGTGCACTTATCGTAAAAAAAAGGGGTTCGCCCCGGTGTTCCTGGCTGGACTGGCAGCATATTTTGTATTTACTTCACATCTCTATTAACTTTTGCTACTCTTTTGTTTTCATCTCTTAGCGCATAGGGACTTCTCTGTGATTGTGATATGCGCTCTACAAAATGGTTCATTATTATTATTACATATTGCGCCACACCACCATGTAAACCATTACATAGTGCTAAGGATTAGGTCCTTGCAGTATTAATACCTGGCGCGTATGTATCCTTTGGCAAAAGGCGCGTTATAAATACGGTTATCATTTTTATAGATTTCGATAGTCATTACAGCGATTACTTAGTATTTTAAGGTAGGATCATCAACTATCACGAAAATAAATTGGTGATCGTTTGTTTTTACAAGTTCATGTTTTGAAAAATTAGTAATTTTGTTTGCTATTTAGGCTAACGTTACACCGTGTTGTTTACTACTTCACATGACGTCACTTCGTAAGTCCACGTCTAAAAAATATGTCTGATTCAAGATGCATTGCCCAGTTTAAGCGTTCCGTGTCAATATCTAATTCACGGAATATCGCAACTACTTTAGCTTGGCGTATGAAGACTATTGAGTTGGTGATGGGTCGTACTTTGACAACGTTATGCTTTAAAGCCATTGGAAACTTTCGGTACAGAACAAAAAATAAAAGTTCACAGATTTACAAATAACTTACAGGGTTTACAAAAGGTAGTAGTGAAAGACTTTTCTTGAAATATTATTCCATGAAATGCTTTACTTTTTGAGAAAACATTAAAACAATACCAAAACTCGATGTCGAGAATTATGGATTTATTTTAAACGCATGTCATGACACGGCGAAACGTGCGGAAACAAGGGTGGGTTTTCCCGTTATTTTCTCCCGACTCCGATGGCTGATTGAGCTTAAATTTTCACAGGAATGTTAATTTTATGTATAAGTTCTGGTACACGAAGTGTGGGCATTTGACAATAGTGTTTACCGAAAGTGTCCAATGGCTTTAAGGTGAAGTTTTTTTTTTTTACAAAAAAACAAACTCTCTGCTCCACAATGAACATAAAAGCGAAATATACTCAGACTTCGACTGTGTCGGCTTGTTGTGCATGGGATCTTTTACACAACATTATTGAAACTACTATAACTACAGCTCCGCAACGAAACTTTCTGTAAAAATAAACAATGATAGCGGGACCCATGAAACCCTCGAACAATTTATGATAATATTCACCGCCAGAAAAGTCAACCTCTTTAAACGAAGACAATGCCGAAATACACACTTTGCATCCCGCAGCATATTCCCCCAAACTAAGTAGCTAATGTACTGTGTATGTCAGGGTAGTGCAAGTGGTTAAAACCGGGTTACACCTTTTTGTTTAGTTTAATATTGTTTTATTACTGACAGCCTTTTTGGAGACGGTTCCAAAGGTAACGTTGGCCTCGGGTACCATAACATTAAGCAACACGATGGTCCGAATCAGCAGTTTATCCAAGGTACTTGGATAATACACAGCCAATATGGTCAAGGCAGTCACTCAATGGATAACGACATCGCCTTGATTCATCTTGACACACCCGCTTCTCTGAACAGCGACGTTCAAGCTATCGGCATTGCTTCCAGCGAGCCCAAGACGGGGGCTGAACTGCTCGTTAGCGGCTGGGGAAGCACTCACCGTAAGTTTACTTACTCCTGCGAAAACAATCTCACTATATAGTAGAGTCTTTGGAGATTTAGTCCACTGTGACTTTTTTGGGAGGCTAGACGGCAATAAACAATACCAGACAAATCCGTTGCACTGGTATCTAGAAGCCTCAATACACCGTGTAAGTTGACCCCGAGAACGTACGAGTTTTTGAAAGAATTTTGATTTCCTAGAAGTTGTAATTTTTTAAGAAAAATTTTGAATACTTTCGCAAGTATTGGACAAAGATTACTTAATAAGTGACCTTTACAGCTTCACGTATGACCTTAACTCAAAAAGGATGCCGCAACGGTACCAAAACGGCGAAAAACTGCGACGTCGTTGTCATTGCTACTATTGAGGCTTCTATAGTGTATTGAGGATTCAGACACTTTCGTCCTTTCGACTGCATACTGCGTAACTTGAATCCCATGCGACACACGGTTTTTTTTATGCGCTGCGTGCAAATTCAAGGCATGTTTGTGTGGATTATTGTATTCTACTTTCACAACATCTTTCCACCCATATGCATTTTATAACAAACGGTTACAAACGCTTTTCAAAGACCAACTCGACCGATCCAAGGCAACGTGTTCCTAAAAATGCGCACGCATCTTTGTGTCACCAACATAATTAAACAACACTTCCTTTGAATTGGTATAATGTTTTTATTTCTGTTTTCTCTTTTGAATGTTGTAGCATCTATCTGGGAACGCCCAGACAAGCTGCAAGAGGCAATTATTTTTAAGAACAGTCCCGAGGATTGTAAAAACGCCTATGGAAGCACTATTATCAGTGATAACATGTTCTGCGCTAGTGTTAAAGGAGGAACTAAAGACTCCTGCCGGGTAAATAATTCAACGTACCGGTCGTGTCCAATAGACCGATCCATTAATCCTCGCCCCATTGCGCATTGACCAATCACAACCCATTGCACAACCAAAAGTCCGACAAGGTCCGACATGTGCGTCCTCTTGGCGCGCGTGGCAGAGTAGTGCAGAATGGGATTTTGAGAGGCTCACGTGTTCTTGCTCACATGTGCGTCGTGGGTGGAGCCTAATGGATCGGTGTATTGTTGCAGCATATAATAATATTGTTACTAAACTTAACACGAATCACAACAAAGTTATTCATGTATAATTGCTGGACCCCAAACAAAGATATTTACTATTACGGAGACCGCCCACATTTGGCTGGCATTGCAACGATACGTTGGTCCGTAGTTCGTTGGTTTAAGTCTCACTTTAGTGTATTTGTCTTTGTTTTAACCCAAATGGTGGTTTTTGCTTGTGATTTTTCTGCCTGAGCATTAGTTTGTGTGTTATTGCGATTTGTTTGAACTAATTCAGAAACGCATTACTATTTCTTTTATATAAAGAACAAAACAGCCACGCAGAGTCTTCGGGGACAACAGGCTAATTGTTTCATAATTTGTTTAAACAGGGTGACAGCGGTGGACCAATCGTCAGTAACTTCGCTGCCGACTCCCACCAGACAGGTGTGCAGCTAGACGGTATTATTAGTTGGGGCTACGGCTGCGCAAAAGCCTCACATCCTGGAGTCTACACCAAGATATCAAACTATTGTGACTGGATTTACCAGAAAACAGGTGGCGAAGTCAAATGTGTGTAAAATATAAATCCAATGCTGTCTAAAACAGCCTTATAAATAGTGACTGATTATTTGTGGTGAATTAAGTTGCACCGTCGCTTAATTAAACCCCCAGGACCAAAATTGACCGCATGCTGACTCGGACGGTGGTTATAAAAGGGATTTTTAGCTCAGACCCTTATGACCCTTTTCTGGGTTATTTTGACTTAGATTTCTGGTCAACCAGGAACCAGGTCAGAGTCCATGAAACCCAGATCGATCCCACACGGGAGTTCTTATTTTAGATTGTAACTCACTGTACCGTGTTTCAGTTTATGACATACGATCATAATAGGGAGAGTAAGTAGATGCAAGAAGCCGTTAAGATTAGCGGTAGACTTCTGGAGATAATTGAAGTTATCTTTTATTTTTCAAATGAATGTGCAATTTTCAAAATAGGTCATAAAATAATTGGCAGGAGTATATTAATAAAAATACGAACAATGTGTCACAGGGCATAAGCACAATTCAAGGAGTTTTAAATTTTCTACAGCGGTACCCATACAAGAAAAACAGGAGTAGAAAAAGAAACAAAAATCCAAATAACAGTGCATGCTGGCACGTACAGCGTCTTGGAACGGAAAAATGTAACTTTTAACATTGAAAGTCAAAATTTTAAATTACCCTAAAATTGTATTTAAACTGTAGTACTTTTGAACAATAAACCAGGTACAAAGTGCGATGAAAATAAATGTTTGGTAACGGTGTGTGATTGTTATTACTTAAAAAACTGCTAGGGTGACTGGCTCCGTCGAAGTGACGTAGTTTCCGAGAAAAAAAGGATATTCCACGAACTTGAGGTCTCGAAATCAAGCATCAAAACACACAACTTCGTGAGACAAGGGTGTTTTTTTTCTTTCATAGTTATCTCGCAACTCCGACGACCAATCAAGCTCAAATTTTGTTATTTTATGCATATGTATGAATTGATCAATGCGCATTAATACTTAAATTTGTAATGACATCAACAAATAAACGCTTAAAGACAGTGGACACTATTGGTGACTGTCAAAGACCAGTCTTCTCACTTTGTGTATCTCAACATATGCATACAAAAACAAACCTTTACAAATTTGAGCTCAATCACTCGTCGAAGTTGCGAGAAAATAATTAAAGAAAAAACACCCTTGTCACGCGAAGTTGTGTGCGTTTAATGGTTGATTTTGAGACCTCAAAATCTAAATCTGAGGTCTCGAAATCAAATTCGTGGAAAATTACTCTCATCTAGAAAACTATGGCACTTCAGAGGGAGCCGTTTCTCACAATGTTTTATACTATCAACCTCTCCCCATTACTCGTTACAAAGTCAGGTTTTATGCTGATAATTATTTTGAGTAATTACCAATAATGCCACTGCCTTTAAATAGCACTTGTCAAGTTTAATCGTTCAGGACTAACTCCACAATTGACGCATAACTGGCGGAATTATCAACCCTGATTGTGCACGAAAAGTTCATGTTCTCTAAGACACCAATACGGTTAAAACGATGGACTTAAAGTTATGTTAAACAAAGAAGTTGTATGGTTAGTATGCGTTGTGGCGACTTGTTCAGTTGTACATAGTTCTGACGTTGCTTGGATACAATGATATAGCCATTCATTGTTCATTTTTATCATGCAATTTATGTATTGTAGCATTACAAACGTCATGCCGATATCTCAGGAAATTCTGTCCTCGGAAGATTCTGCCCCCCCTCGTTGGGAATTACCGTGCTTTCTCAAGACGACGTGAGGTGCGAGGGGACCTACATGCCGCAAACATGTACCTAAATGTCGCCCGGACCTAAATGTAGCCCCAAACCTGTACCTAAATGTCGCCCGGACCTAAATGTAGCCCGAAACATGTACCTAAATGTCGCCCGACCTAAATGTAGCCCCAAACATGTACCTAAATGTCGCCCGGACCTAAATGTAGCCCCAAACCTGTACCTAAATGTCGCCCGGACCTAAATGTAGCCCCAAAACTGTACCTAAATGTTACCCGGACCTAAATGTAGCCCCCAAACTGTACCTAAATGTTACCCGGACCTAAATGTAGCCCCAAACCTAAACCTAAATGCCACCCGGACCTAAATGTAGCCCCAAACCTGTACCTAAATGTAGCCCCAAACCTGTACCTTAATGTCACCCGAGGTTGGAGTGACTTGCACTCAATCGTGATAGACTTGATTCAAGCCCCGTTCTCACTACGTCCCTGTGTTGGGTTTGCGCGCCTGCTGCCTTCCTTGAATGTGGAACCCTAATTCTTCGTTACCCGTTACGACCATGGTAGGCGCATAACGTATCATCGAAAGTTGATAGGGCAGAAATTCGAAGGATCCGTCGCCGGTCCAGAGGTTTTAATTTTCCCTTTGATAAGGGCTCATCAATAGAGTAAACAAGAATATTCATATTTAGCAGTTTTTTTTGTTGCAACATATCAAACGAAAAAGTGTATAAATAAAGTTGTCAGGTTTGCCATTGCACAGGCTGGGACTGACGGGTTATATTTTTCTTGGTAATTATAAAACGAGTGGCTTAAGTTGATAATTTCAACATTAAGCAATTGTTGACTTTCTTCAACAGCTTTAAACACATCTTTAAAGCTTTAAAAAGTCCCCATCAGTCTTTTGGGAAATCCTAAAAACAGTAGGTGGATATCTTGGTGTAGACGGGATGTGTTGCTGTTGCACAACCGAAACCAAAGCTGACAATGTTGTGTAGCTACGCACCCCATTGTGAGCTAGCTGGGAGCAAAGTTGCTAACCAACCGACCACCACCGTCACCCTGATGAAAATTTGCCAAAAAGAGCGGCTGGGCCAATTTTTGTTGAGGTTAATAATTTTTAGAACATTGGAATTTAAGAGTATTGTTCGTAGTCGAATTACAAGACAAGTGAAGTCAAATGTACAGCAGTAAGAGTGGTTATTCACTTTCACACTACACGTACAACGAGAGGTGTGCGCCAGACGGCAGACCCTTGCGATTTGGTCTCGCTTTTCTCAACTTTTCTCAGTGTTTGTCAAGTTGTAAAACCTTCTAGCAACACATCTGAATAAGTGTTCCTGTTATGCTCTCTTTAAGCAACACTGTGGGTAACGTTATGCCCTGGATCTGTAACTTTATATCGGTTCGTTCATGTGAAACTGCTGATCGAGCTATGAAACGCCATTGGAGCTGCTATTTACCACCACTGGTGCATATACTTGTATGCAATCTGCAAGTCTTTTCAACCTGCCCACCTATATGTGACACACCACAACACGACAGGCTGCAGTACAGCAGCAGCAGTTTGAAAGCCATAGAGATAAGCATGTCTCCCCGTGATCTGAGGTTGCCTAAAGATGTGTATCAACTTACTCTTGACCTTGGAATCGGCATACGACATCATGTTCACAGAGGCAGCAGAGGTGGTAAGCAAAAAGGTCGAAATCTGGCTAAATCTGCCAACAATTTAATTTCCAAACCTTCCAGCACATCCTTGTTAACTCTTGGCTTCTTAAACTGCCAATCTGCTTGTAACAAGGCTAATATAATCCAGGACCACATCAAAGACAATAACATAGATGTTTTAGCTCTAACTGAAACCTGGTTCAAACCAAAAGACAACTACGCCCCTGCTTAAGTTACGCCCAGAGGGTTCAAACTAGTCCACGCCACCCAGAAAAGAGAGAAGAGGGGGTGGCGTTGGCGTATTGTACAAATCGGGGCTGACCGCGTCCGTTGCTACACCACTTGTCAACCAGGCGCTTGCGGTCTCTTCGTTTGAACTTACTGAGTTGAACATTATCTTCAACAATAAACACGTGCGGATCATTGTTCTGTACAGACCACCTTCTTCACAGAAGAATAGGGTCCCATTCAGCACATTCGTCAAGGAATTTACTGAAGTTCTTGACAGACAGGCTAGGTCTTGTTCCCTGGAATACCTATTATTCTAGGGGATTTTAACATCCATTGAATGTCAACACAAATGAGACAAAGCTTCTTAAAGATCTGCTACTGCAATATGACTTGCAACAACTTGTTGACTTTGAAACACACAAGTCTGGCCACACCATCGATCTTGTGATTACTCGCCAATCAGATACTCTTGTTCAATCTGTATCTGTATCAGAGTACGTCTCTGATCACCGAGGTATCAATTGTCTACTGAATCTCCAAAAGCCAGAGTACACAAAGCGCCTACTCAACTACCGCAAACTCAAATCCATTGACTTAGACAAATTCGCGGATGACGTCATTGCATCCCCGCTCATCTCAAACCCTGTGACAACCACACACGATTTGACTGATCAATACAATGCTGTGCTCAGTCAACTGGTGAATGTGCATGCACCCATGCAAACACGTCACATCATTGACCGGCCCGCCGTTCCCTGGTGCAATCAGCGCTTCATAGAACAAAAGCGCAGACGTCGCCAATTAGAACGGAAATGGCTCAAATCGAGGCTTACTGTTGACCATGACATTTTCAAAACTCAGCGAGACTTATGTAAGCGCTTCCTCACCGTAGCAAAGACTTTGTACTACAATGAGAAAATAAAGGGATGTGGGGGAAACCAAAAAGAATTGTTCAAGATCACAAATCATCTCACGCACAGAAAACATATCTCCAATCTTCCCACGGATTTGCCTGCACACGCATTTTCAGCATACTTCATAGGCAAGATTGATCAGATCAGAGACGATCTTGCGTCCAATCGTGCGGATCCTGCCCCACCCTCCCTGAGTAGCTCCCGCCCCTCTCCGAATCCCACTCTCACCACCTTGAACCCTGTGTCGGAGCAAGAAATTGCTAAGATTATACAAAGTTCATCACCCAAATCATGTCAACTTGACCCCCTACCGACGGTTATGGTAAAGAACTTGAAAACCACTCTGGCGGTGCCCATAACACGGCTGATTAACATGTCCCTCGCCACCGGTGAAATTCCTGACAGCTTCAAAACTGCTCTTATCACTCCTGTGCTTAAGAATGAATCATTGGATTCCACCGAAAAGAAAAACTATCGCCCAATTTCAAACTTACCCTTTGTGTCAAAGGTCGCTGAGAAGGTCGCCGCAGCGAGACTAAATTCACACTTAGAAGAAGGCAAGCTCCTAGAGAGTCAGCAATCTGCCTACAAGAAATTTCACAGTGTGGAAACTGCCCTTTTGAAGGTCCACAATGATATTATGTGCGCTGTGGACAGCAAAAGGGCAGCAATGTTAGTCCTGCTCGACCTCTCATCGGCCTTTGACACAATTGATCATGATGTGTTAATTTATAGGCTGAGTAATAACTTTGGTATTCAGGGAACAGCTCTAAACTGGTTTCAATCATACCTTACAAATCGAGTTCAAATGGTCAAAATACACGGGGAGTTGTCATCGGAGGCTTCGTTAAAATTCGGAGTCCTTCAGGGCTCTGTACTTGGCCCTGTGTTATTCACCCTCTACACATCCCCACTTGGTCAAATCGCACGCCAGCATAATCTGCAAGCTCACTTTTATGCTGACGACACACAATTGTACATAACATTTCATCCTAATCGCACAGGTAATGACGAAGTCATACATTCACTAACAAACTGCCTGTGTGACTTTCAAACATGGATGCAAGACAATTTCCTGAAACTCAACACTCGCAAAACAAAACTCATAATAATTTCCTCTCCTCCTCTTCAACACAAAATTTCTATCCCACACATTCAAATTGGTGATGCCCAGGTCACACCCAGCACAGACGTGCGTAATCTCGGTGTCATATTCGACCAGTGTATGACCCTTGAGAAGCACGTCTGTCGTGTCTGCCAAATATCTTACATGCACCTTAGACGCATTGCCAAAATCAGACACCTTTTGTCTAAGCAGGCGGCAGAGCAGCTCATACACGCATTCATCACATCCAGACTTGACTTTTGTAACAGCCTTCTTACCGGTCTTCCTCAGGCAATATATGACCCTCGGATTGTAACGTCCGAGCTTCAGGCTAGGGCGCTGTTAGGCGAAATTTCTTCACATTTCCCCTTATGAGTGACAACATTTTTGGGGATAACATTTCCTGCCAAAGCGACTGAGGGCAAACAATCAACAAGCAGGATGGCAGCATTGTGGTCAATACTAGGGCACGGAGCGCCACACAACCCTTTTTGGTTGAAGTCCGTAGATCCTTACGCAAACAAAAGTATATACATACAAATAAATAAATGTATGAATACAATAAAATACAACACTTAAACAACGCTATCAAATCTTAAAGTAGTGTGGCTGAGGAGAGTTGTTATTTTGACCTGAATAAGACGATTCGGTTGGAGTTCAAGCAATTGCTACCCAACAAAGCTTTTTGAAAGGGACAAATTCCATTGATTCGATATCTTGGTTTGCAATAACAATGGTATCTTTTATGAAAAACTTTGTAATTTGCACCTGTTTAGGCTGAACCTATCAACATACACTGATAACAAACTGTCTAGTCTGCAAAAACTTTAATTATGATAAGCGTTTCTATGTTTCAATCGATTGCCAATCGATTGAAACAATGTTTTTATTTTATTCTATTTATTTCTTATTTACCATGGGGAAACCTCTCAGTGAACAATGTTTTTTTTTCAGGGGTGCCTAGCAATTACAAGCACATACATTTTTGTAAAATATATATTAATTTTGTTAAATGTATTTATAAAAACATATTTACTAAAAGCAATGTTAAAAATAGAAAACAGCCACATTTAAGTAAATACTACAGACATACGTCAACAGCACACAATTTTAACAACTAGCAAAATCCACACTAAAGACCAGGATTAGAAATTAGGCCCAGTCAGTAAAAGCACTACACGCCCCCACAGTTCACAATTTCTTGTACTGTACTTTAAAACTTGCTACAGCGCCTGGCAATAGATTATTTAGTGTAGAGGGAGTTGATTCAATGAGTTGACCCCACGATCAGCAAATTTACGCATGGTTCACTCAAATAGAAAAAGGCCATTTATACCTAGAAGCGTTTATAATGTTTTTATTTTATTTTATTGATTATTTTCTATAAGAGCTTATCAATAATGTGATGATTATTTATATTTTAGCGGCTATTGAAACATACAAGTTAAATACCTCACGAAAACGGATAAATTGAGTTGTCAGGTTTGCCCTCGCACGGAGACTAACTGGTTATGTATTCGGTGATTAAACGAGTAACTAAAGTTGACATATTTCAGGAATAAGCATTTGTTGATTTTCTTCAACAGGCTTAAACACAGGTTCAAGTCCCCACAAGTATTTTGGGAAATCCCAAAAAAGTAGTTGGATATCGTTGTGTAGACTCCGGGATGTGTTGCTGTTGCACAACCAAAACCAAAGCTGACAATGCTGTTTAGCAACACACCAGTCTAGTGTGAGCTGAAAGCAAAAGAAGTTGCTGACTCCTGTCAAAAGAGCGGCTGGGCTGACAATGGCGAAGATAAAGCATTGGGAACTTTGCAATAACCAGTAGCGAGACATTTGAACGCCACCGTGACCCTCTATTTTTGGAAAACCCGATCAAGACTAATTAAAAACGTTAAAGACCGGTAACTAGGAAGGAGCCTACTTAGTTATTTCAAACCCAGCTAGAATTCTCCCACTCGTATCCAGAGAGTGTGTGGCTGTGAATGTGCCACATGTTGGATAACATTCTGAGGATGATAACGAAGGTTAACTGGTGTGAGATTAAATCGAAATCTTCATAATCGTACGTGTTACATCTTGTCTATATAAGTGAGCTGACGGTTAGCAGTCTATTCAGTTTACCCGAACTGAACGATCGACCACCTTGCAATCGTCACCATGAAGGGACTTCTTCTTGCGCTCGGTGAGTTTCTTTCCTTTGTTGGGACTGTTCAATCTACGTGAGCTTGAATGTCGAAAAGCGGACAGTGTGTTTTAGTTATTTTGGCCTCAGGAAATAGATTGGTAAATCTTTAGTAACTGTTTACAAAAATAAAATATCAAAAACAAAACATCCGCCTGGCTCATACTTCCTGCGAATGGGAATGCTATGAGATTGTTAACGCCACGACGCCGTTTTCGCTGAGATTGTTTCGCAGTATTTCAGAACGTCGCATTCGCATTCGCATTCGCAGGAAGTATGAACCGGGCCTTCGTTCGAATACGTTCATCCAGTGTTAGGCTCCGGTGTGGCGGTTTCAGTCTTCCGCCGTGTTCAGTTTTCCGGGTGACGTAGCCGGATTTTTCAACACGTTGTCCGAACGGTTTTAGCTTTCCGGCGTGTTCAGTTTTCTGGGTGACGTAGTCAGACAAAAATACCGCTGCGAGTACCCTGGCGAGTACTGTAGTTCAATTCTCTCAGTGACCCCAAATTGTTTCTATTACGATTCTTTTCTGTTTCGTCACATTCTCTTGCCCCATCTTAACATTATCCGTGCGTACAATTTTAAGCAGGTCACACTGCTTGTATACAAAATAAAAAAAAACATTTCTCATTTAAAAATGTAAATTCTCTCATACGATACACGCGTTCGCCGCTCGTTGTACCTCGTGGACGCCGCCATGATAGCTACCGGAGGGTAACAAGGATGACTCAATACGGCACTAAAAATGGACTACTTTCGCTTGGTGTGCGCATGCATCACATGACGTAATGTTACCGTATTTGGTCTTTCGGATAACTTAACACGGCGGAAAGTTGAAACCGCCACACCGGCTTGGGATCCATTAATTAAATAATTAATGTTCTCGGAGTCACGTAACCGAAAAGGGACAATGGGTATTTTCGAAACTGCGGCATTGATATACATGCTTTATCACTACGGACTGAGCTAAAGCCGGAACCCCCAAACCATCTTTCCATTTGAATGGCTAATCGAGGCGGTTGTAATTAACTCTGCAACACTGCTCGTTCATCTGCTATTTAATTTGATATTTATTTATTTCTCTTAAAGCTGTGCTGATTCCCAGCTGTTTTGGTTCACTCATCATTGGTGGCCATGAGTCTACCCCACACAGCCGACCCTACCAGGCAGCCATCATGATGTCATCTAAAAAACAATTCTGTGCTGGCACTTTAGTTCATCCCAGTTGGGTTGTCAGCGTTGCACACTGCGCGTAAGTATTCATAGACTTTCTTTACTACTTTTACGGCAATAACTAAATTTTTAAAGACCTGCTTGAGCGAAAACGATAAGTCGTGTTCCATGCTGAACTTCATGTAAAGTAAAGGGTGTTTAAGAGTAACTATGAATGTAAATATTAATAGTAAACTTGCTGGTACAACCATGGGTAAAATCTCTTATAAGGAGTGGTGGCTCTGAAAAGAGCCGGTTTGTTCTCGACGTTTCGAACAGTATACTCTACTCGTCTTTATGTAAAATGTTTTCAATCAACAAGGAAATCGAGTCATATGACTATAAATATTTTAATTGTAAATACCCTTATTCGGTGCTATTCTGAACGAATCGTGAAAAGCTCTGTTATGTCATCACTCATGTTACGTCATAGTTGGGAGCTCCAACTTGTAAGGCTGCTTTGTTGCAGCGTGGAGGTAGAGCGAATCAAACTCTCAAGCATGACGTCAAAGCATTGTCATTTTTGACGCACGTCAATGCCGAATTAAACCCGAATTTTTACATGGATACTCTTTATCCAGTTCAGCGATGTGTTAAAGGAACACATTGCCTTGGATCGGTCGAGTTGGTCTTTGAAAAGTGTTTGTAATAATATGCATATGGGTAGAAAGATGCTGTAAAAGTAGAATACAATGATTCGCATAAACATGCCTCCAAATTGCACGGTTTCCTTTTACCTCGTCAACTAACACGGTCGGCCATTTTTTGGAGTCAAATTTTTGACTCCCATAAATGGCTGACCGTGTTAGTTCGCACAGTAAAAGAAAAACCACGCAATTTTGAGGCAAACTTGTGTGGATCATTGTATTCTACTTTTAAATTATCTTTCCAACCATATGCATTTTATAACAATCGGTTACAAACACTTTTTTATAGGCCAACTCGTCCGATCCAAGGCAACGTGTTCCTTTAAGGCAATGCATAAATGTGTACACTTTAATTTTAACCCAAACTAATTGGCTGTGCTGAAAGGTGGTGCAAAGGGTCAAAACCGATTGTACATTATTTACTTTTTTGTTCGGTATATTATTTTGTAATTAGCCTTTACGGAGATGGTTCCAAAGACTACGTTGGCCTCGGGTATCATAACATTTATCAACACGATGGTCCGAACCAGCAGTTCATCCGGGGTACTTGGACTGTACACAGCCAATATGATTTCAACTCAATGGATAATGACATCGCCTTGCTTCATCTGCACACACCCGCCTCTATCAACAGCGACGTCCAAGCTATCGGCATCGCTTCAAGCGAGCCAAAGACGGGATTGGAAATGCTCGTTAGTGGCTGGGGAAGCATTGACCGTAAGTTAAACTACTTCTGCATAAAGCGATCTTACTTGAGTCTTTAGAGATTTATTCCATGTGGATTTCTTTTGCAGACGCTAGATGGCAACAAACCTACAACCCCGGCCATACCTCGTTGGGCTCCCTGCCCCCTTTCAATGTTGGTTCAAATTGCCGATTGTGTTCCAATTGCCGATTGTATCTGAGTTACAGTCAACATTGAGCGGGGGGCGGGGGACAATAATGTTTTGAATGTGAATGGGAAGTGCACAGGGAATTGTTGTATACAACGTTAGGAAAGGGTGGCCCAAGCATTTTGGCCGGGATTGTAGCAGACAAATCCATCACGCATTTTACGAACACAATACACAGTGTCTGATGCGCAGCGCAGCATCGGTATCCACAAGCTCAAAATAAAAATGATTAAGTTGACCTCGAGAGCGTACGAGTTGTTTTTGTAGGATTAATCTTGTGCATGCTACAGTGCAGGGTTGGGACTCATGCACTGATGTGGCCGAGATTGCCAGATAGTTATAGCCAGTCCTAGTTGGTATGACAGTTCTCTAGAATTGCAAAGGTCGTGGGTTCGAATCCCACCTAAGTAATATGCCTGTGATTTTTGTTCACATAACTCGGGTAAGTACTGAGTATACAGTGCTACACGTATCGGTGCATGTGGGTAAAAAAAAAAAAAAAAAAAAAAAAAAAATGTTTTTATCCCGCTGCAATTTAACATCTATTAAACTATTTATTTTTTTGGATAATGTAGCAATCGACTGGGTACGTCCAGATGTGCTGCAAGAGGTGACTCTTTTTAAGGACAGTGACGAAGAGTGTAAAATAGCATACCGAAGCTCGGTTATCAGTGATAACATGTTCTGCGCTAGTGCTCCAGGAGAAATTAAAGACTCTTGCAGGGTAAATACACAGTACAATGTACGAGTCGAGGCCAGTTGCTGCATCAATGCAGCTAAACTGGCCAGCTACAACAAGGTTAACCATGTGGTGCGTTCGATGAGTTCCCTGGGTTGACCCTGGTCTGCCCCGGTATGTTGGAATAGCTTTGACGTCATTACAGGGGCTTACCGGTGTGGCGGTTTCAGTCTTCCGCCGTGTTCAGTTTTCCGGAACTCAGTATAGCATATAACAATGGACCCTTCCCATGAAATATGCTAACTACCTTCACGCATGCGCACAGACCCTGTTGGTTGGCAAACGCCATAGAGTTGTGCACTAAGCAGACGTGAATTGCACGCAGCCATTAGCCGTGTACAAAACAGCGCGATATTCACTCATTTTGCCAACCAAAATGTTAGTGCGCACGCGCTATGTGAAATTTACATATTTCATGGGAAGGGTCCATTGACTTCTTTCGCTTGCTGTGCGCAGGCGTTGCATGACGTAATGTAACCGTACTTTGTCATTCGGAAAACCGAACACGGCGGAAAGTTGAAACCGCCACACCTGGTCAGCCCCAAGTGCCCTGCGTGTCGAGTGGGTCACTTGGGGCCTTGCGTGAGGTGCTTACGTCGTCACCACGAAAGGGCGAGTGCGGTCGTTCGATTAGCTCTTGTCACGGGTTAACCCGAGTGAGCACCGTGGGGTCGACCCAGGGAAGATATCGAACGTACCCATAAATGTTGGCCCCACCAGACAAAGATATTGACTTTAGATTTCTTGTAAGCTCAGTTGGCAGAGCGCCGTTTTGCTGGAGGTTGGTCTCGCTTCAGTCAGTTTGTCTCACCAAAATGGTCTCAACCAAATCGTTTTTCTTAATGGTGGTCTTCTCAGCATGATCACTTTTTTTTGTGTAATACAATTTGTTTGACCTTAGTCAGAAACGCAATCAGACTATTTAAAAAAGAAGAAGAAAATACACAAGCGCTCGTCACTTTTGCTTTATAAATTTGGGCTTTATTTCTTTAAATAGGGTGACAGCGGTGGACCAGTCGTCAGTAACTTCGCACCCGACTCCCACCATGATGGTGTACTGCTCGACGGTATTATTAGCTGGGGTAGGAGCTGCGCACAGGTCGGGCAACCTGGAGTCTACACCAAGATATCAAACTATTGTGACTGGATAAACCAGAAAACCAGTGGCGAAGTCAAATGTGTGTAAAACGTAAATCTACTGCAGTGTCTAATAAAGCCTGGCATTCAACGATTGATTATTTCTGGCGATTTATGTTGTACGCTCTAAAACCCTCCCGGGTCACACTTTACCCGCAATCCGGCTACAAGTTTACTCTCTGTGTCTTTTCTGTCTCGGGCTGACGTGCAGAGTGGTTTATAAAAATTGAGCTTTAAAAAAACCAAACACAATTTTATGTAAAGCATCAGTTTGAGACTTTGTACAATGTGTCACAGAGCCTGAACACAGTTCAAAGAGAATCATTGAATTTGCTACAACCAGAAAAGAAGAAGACAAGAAATCCAAATAACTATGCATGTTGTCACGTATAGCGTCCTCGAACGAATGTAGCCTCTTCAAATTACCCTAATGTTTTGTTTAACCTGTTATACTCTTGAACAACTAAACAGGTAAAAAGTGCGATGAAACTATTTGTTTGTTACGGTGCGTTATGATTGTTAGTTTTTTGATCTTTTTAAAACTGTTTGGATGACTGTTAAAGATGCTATGTTAGATTTTTGGCCGATTTGACCCAACATTTTTGACTTGAAATTCATTTTTCATTTAAAATTGATTTAAAACCCATCAAGGTATTTTGATGGGGGTCGAGAAAGTTACAAGCTTTCATTTGAGCCATTGCTCGACAAAGTCCGCCAATTATTAGTAGCAGTGAAATAAAGTGCTCAAAATTAGTTTTTGTCGGGATCCCGACAATATATCACGTGACCAATTCTTATGTGTTTTATAAGAAACGTTTTAATTTGTTTGTCATGGTTCCTGACCATTAAAAGTAAACGTTTTACTTTTTTTTCGCTAGAGCGGGTGATAGTCTTTGAAAAAATGTTTGGGGCACAAAATCTGACATAGCATCTTTAATTAGTTAGTGATGTTTCACTGAATAACGCTGGTTCACTTTTTAGAAACATGTATAATTATTATTAAAGGTTTTCCACCTTGACAAGGTCGTCCAACTATTGACGCCTAGGCCAGATTGATGATTACTTTGTGTTCTTGTGCTGCAAAGCTTTACAAAATACCAGGCCAAACATGTTCCTTTCATTAAAATCATTTATTTGGGACCCCAAGCGGGCTCAGAAAACACAATTAACTCTAAGCTGCCTGTGTTTCCTTATAGATGAAAAAAAAGTTACATTAAAAGTCAAAGACAATATATTTTATGAAAGGAAATGACATATTAAAATGGATACGAAAGAACCTCCGTTTGAAATGCCCACTTACAAATGAAAAAAAAAAAAAAAAAAAAAAAAAAAAAACTACAGCATTAACGAATATCACAAATTAACATTTTAACAAAGAAAAAGAAAACAATAAATACATTATTTTTAATTTTTAAAGAGTCCACAATATTGGTTAAAGACAATGGACACTAATGGTAATTGTCAAAATCCAGTCTTCTCACTTGGTGTATCTCAACATATGCATTAAATAACCAGCCTGTGAGAATTTGAGCTCGATTGGTCATCGGAGTTGCGAGATAACTATGAAAGAAAAAAACATCCTTGTCACATGAAGCTGTGTGCTTTCAGATGCTTGATTTCGATACCTCAAATTCTAAACTTGAGGTCTCGAAATCGAATTCGTGGAAAATTACGTCTTTCTCGAAAACGTACGTCACTTCAGAGGGAGCCGTTTCTTACAATGTTTTATACTATCAACCTCTCCCCATTAATCGTTACCAAGTGTGGTTTTATGCCGATAATTATTTTGAGTAATTACCAATAGTGTCCACAGCCTTTAAAAGGCAGTAACTGAAAAGAAAGGAAGTTAAAGCTGAAGCAAGTTAAGAGTGATTTTAATTTATGCAGTTAAAAATCCACTACGGCCGCCATGGCGTCAATTTTGAATTCCTACAGTGCATCAAACACCTCCACGTTTAAACACTTCAAACTCTGGCATATGCCTACACTTTTGATACACTCTGGGATATTTTGCTTAGTCACTGCGCCATGAGCATCTTTAGATGGATACCGGCGCATTATAAATGCCCATTGTTAGTATTACTATTAAATAAATAAAAAAATATATAATGATGAAATAAAACAACAAAATCAAGAAGAATTTATAAAAAGTAGATTGGTAACTTCTCAAAATTTTCGCAATGTGTGAGAAACTGTCGCAAGGATTGTAGAACATATTAAAAGTTGTTGAAAGCTCAATTCGCCCGAAAATTTTGGCCAATAATGTTAAAACAGGGCTTAAGAAAATGCTACGAAGCCGAAAACACCCCACGTAGCACTAGTAAGGACTTACGCACTCGATTGAAGTTATGGGTGCTTCGTGAATATGACGCAACTCGCTAAGAACGAACTAGTAACACGTAAGTGCTTACTAAGGCCTAAGAAGGCTTCGTGAATAAGGCCCCAGGCCTCGGCGGGTTTAAACCACTAGTTTAAAACCGATTCAACACAGTTTGATTCCCATTCATAAATACATTTTCGGTCAAAAAACATCAACACTTTTTGTCAAAAAGTAAAATAATTGCAAAAGAAATAATTATTCAATGATTTCTTTCAACAGAACACACCTCCACCTATGAAATGGTAAAGCCCTCCGCCGCCCTCGGGTAAACAACTTCTTATAAGGGAATGCTGTGCGCGTCGCTCGTGTCGCATGATGTGGCACAACACTGTACCGGCGGTTGCTCTCGACCGATACGAATGAAGAAACTGTCTTATAAGAACAGGTGCAAGCTCACTGTCACGCCCACGTTTCAACACTTTTTACTGGTCATAAACAAAGGTTTATACACACCTACGTGACGCGCTCTCCACCAATAGGAATAGCGAAACTGTCTGAGGTATTTATGAATGAGAATTAAACCCTTGCTGCTTCTTTGTTTATGGTTACTTTATGCATCTATCGACAGTATTATGAAGAAAGGTCATATTAATAACGCTGCACGGTATTAAGGGTTCTGCTGATTAAAGGTCACGATGGCAGACCATGGGCTTGAGATTTTAATACTTGTTAGTAAAAACGTGCGGAACAGAGGAAGGTTAATCGATAAAGTCGTATTAAAATTCAAGTCCAGAATCGATGAAAAGGAAATAATGTCGTCCTCGTTGATACAACGGAGCCTTATTGCGTGAGCTGCTTTCATTGGTATTTTGACTGCAATACCGTCAAGTCTGTTTAGATTAAAAAAAAAAAACTACACTGAGCAAAAATTAAATTCCCTTTCTCTCGCATTGTACTGGTGGATAAAAATATCCTGTCTTGAGAGAGATAGTAGTGCCCTTTCGTGATGTATCTCACTGCTGTGTTGTTTCTTGTTGGGTCATATACGGCCCTGTCTGCTATCTGCCCTACTGACTGGCAGCGATACGGCGAGTCATGCTATTTTCTGATAACCAAACCTATGAACTGGACTGAAGCAAATGATACCTGCATCAATTCCGATGCAGCTCTAGCTGTGCCGAACTCAAAAACAGAACAAACGTTTGTCTGGTCGATGTTCCTGGAGTTTTTCAACGGGAGTCAGCCTACTGAAAGTCTCTGGATTGGTTGTTATTTCAACCAGGAGGCTGGGGAATGGCAAAACTGTCCATTGAGGAACGCGTCTAACACCTATGAGAATTGGAAGGAAGCTAACCCAGAGAATCATCTGCCTGCCACGGATTGCGGTGCTATGAAAAAAAGTAATGGTGGTCTATGGACAGACAGAAGATGCAACCGAGTTGATTTTGCTATCTGTGAGCTCCAAGTTGACATCACCCCTCACGTTTTCTGCCTTCAGACCGGTCCCAATGGTCGCATCAAGTCCCATTGCCTGGTCGGTCACGTCATGAAGGAGCTACGGGCTGATGGTGTGGTGTTGTGCGGGAAAGCGTGCCGATCAGAGCCCCGATGTCGCTCCTTCAATCTGCTGATGAAGCAAGGTCAAGGGAAGATGGTTTGTCAGCTGAACAACGCGACTCGTCATGAAGTGACTGATGTGGTTGTGCTCGAGGAGGATTACTGTTTCTTCTTTGATCTGTAGTGGACAAATTAACGGTCATGTACGTGCACTTTGTGTGCTACTATTTGATCTGTACTAAACACGAAAATCCTTGCTTTGATCTTTAAAATGTGAAAAAATTTTCGTCATGAATACACCTTTATAAAGATACCATTGTCTTTTCCCTTTATCTGTTTAGCCTTCAAATGATTTTGAAGTGGAAGATTTAAATTGATTCAAGTTTGTAAGTAATAGTCGGTATAGATAAACAGTGCGTGAATGAGACTTCATATATATATTTCATCAATTACTTTTTCTTTTTAAGAAATAATTCATTCAAACAATATTCTGAAAATTGCGTTGAAATCACTGCTCACTGAAAAAGTGAAAACAAAAAAGTAATGTTTTTGTTGCATGTTCATTAAATAATAATCATGTCGCATTTCGATTGCAGCAAGAGCAAAATAAATCAATCTTGAAATTTGGATTAAAATGCTTTAAATTACTAAAAAAAACAATTAATTTATTTGGTTCTAGTACAAATTAATAATCAGTAAGCGTTTAGAATGATAGTAATTTTTCTCTGGTAAAAAAAATAATTCTTATACTGTCCTGTACATCTTTAAAATGTGACCCGCTCTGCCAAAATGGACCATGTGCAAAACAAAAAAAATAAAATAAAATAACATATATGTATAGCCCGAGCCCTAAATGTCACCTGAACCTAAACGTAGCCCCAAAACCTGTATATAAACGTCGCCTAAACCTAAATGTAGCCCAAAACTCAATACTTTCAAAATTAAGTTGAAAACCACATTGTTTAATCTCGCTTATGTGTAATTGGTCTATTTGTCTTATTTTCCTTGCTGTGTGTGGTTCCCCCTTCTGGTGCGCCCAGAGCACCTCATGTAGGTGGATTTTGGCGCCCTATAAATATTCTTTATTATTTTTTATTATTATTTAAATGTCACTCGAACATAAATGTAGCCCCAAACCTGTACCTAAATGTCGCCCAAGTACGTTTTAGGTACATGTTTGGGGCTACATTTAGGTTCGGGCGACATTTAGGTACAAGTTTTGGGCTACATTTAGGTTCGGTGACATTTAGATACACGGTCGGGGCTTCATTTAGGTCCGGGCGACATTTAGGTACACGTTCGGGGCTTCATTTAGGTCCGGGCGACATTTAGGTACACGTTCGGGGCTTCATTTAGGTCCGGGCGACATTTAGGTACATGTTTGGGGTTACATTTAGGTCAGGCGACATTTATTGCTGGTTGGAAAGGCCCTTCTGTCTTTGTTGCATGTTAGAAGTCTGTAGCATTTTGCAATCCAGAGTTGTTATACCTTAAATTACAAACAAACAAATATGCTATTTTTGGTCAAATTAGGTATGAGGAAACAGCCTTGTAAACATTACTTTTACGTACAGGCCTCAAACAAACCAGTTTGTTCATATTTAAAGGCAAACATTTAATGCAATAGAGATTGACAGTGTGTAAATCACTGATGTCAAAAGTGGGATAATGAGAGAAAAACGACAACAAATAATTGTTAACCCTTTCAATATTGACAAGCCCTGTACGTCAATAGGCAAAGCGCAACTTGTGTACCCTTTTTGCAGAGTGAGTCATAAATATGTTTGACAAATCGAATGGGACAAAACGACACCACTCTTCCCACTACTCGGTATATTAGTAGGAATGTATTACAAACGTTTTGTGTATGTCAAAAGTATTACAAATTTATTAAATAATGTGCAGTATAGTGTGTGTTCTTGGTAAAGATTAATTTCATGGTTTAGTTTGTAAAAGAAAAAAAAGAAGATAAATCTATGAAATCAAAACACAAAGTGAACAATGTTTTTAAATAATACATGTTTTGATATCATGCTCAGTCTGTAAAGTCTATGATCTGACTTTGAGCTGCTTAAACGGATTAGGAAGACTGGTTCTCAGTCTATCCGTCGGGATCGAGTCATGCGTACAAGGCAAGGTATCTGGAGTTAATCATAAGCCTCGAAATGTGACGTCATTATTTTGTTTAGGCTGATCGGCTTGTTGCACGAGGCTCGTTAATAAGTCCAGTTAATACCGGCCTTGCCCGACTGTCATATGTATCTTTGACATAGCATTCTAACTCACAATACCGGAGATTTGTAGCAAATACTTTTTGTATCGCAATATCACAACGAAGATTGGAAACTATAGGATTCTTTAAGAGCAAAGTAAGAACAAATAATTTCAAAAAAATATAAAACAAAT
Organism: Asterias rubens; assembly: GCF_902459465.1. Lineage (NCBI taxonomy): Eukaryota > Metazoa > Echinodermata > Asteroidea > Forcipulatida > Asteriidae > Asterias > Asterias rubens. The sequence goes on along the minus strand of NC_047079.1, from coordinate 2,083,160 downwards.
AGTGTTGGACACAAAGCAATGGATAATGGGACGTATTTTTTATTTTCAATTAAACGTGTTAACACGATTGAACGCTTTGTTAACATTTGGCCGTCCATGCTAACCAGAACGGTCTGGTTTTTTCAGCAAAAAACTTTATACTCACACTTGACATTAAATAAAACAAACTTGAATACAAATACCATTATGCTCACACGGAGCTTCCTCATTCAGCCCATGGTATCGACGGCACCTTTGTAATTGACTAACTTAGGCTTGGTGGTCGGGGTACCATACCAACGAAAAACAGCAATCAGCATGCTGCCATATCAGACGATGATGTCATCGTCAACCAATGACCGTGCAGAAAAACCATGCTGTCTTATAGTTGATTATGTCGTAATGGGAGTTTTGGATTAACGGTGGAAATCGCTGTATCCTGACTGGACTAGGTATGATCCGGTCTCGCTTTTAACATTTCCGGAAAGAGTATGAAACAATCTATCCATATATACTAATTGGGGACTGTTGCCGACATTCCTAACGGGAAAGTTTGGTTTCTTTCCTTTTGAAGCAATTTGAAGTACAAATTGTTCTTTTTAAAATATGAGTTGCACCGATTTGTTTCATACAAAACGACAGATATGCTCTTATGTTTCAATGTACTGCTACATTTTATTATGTCAATACTTTTTAGATAAGGCCGAAAAAGACTGAATTTCAGAAGCCCTTTGGACTAATTAATATTCAAACCGAGGTCACGCTTGAAAAACGATACTCATCATTGCAGATAAATCACAAAGGAAACGAGTGTACTGCGGGTAGACTGGTAACATAAATGGTTACTGCTGTAGCTGACAAACGTACGTCACTTCGCAGCAGACCAATTATAACACCGAAATGGAAGCCTCACGTCACTGCAGGTTTATCCATTGGGCATGTGAGACCAGTACCTGTCTGTATCAATGCAGTTAAAGACAATGGAATGCAGTCTAAGGGAGTCAGTGCTCAAGTGAACGGAACCACTTTTATTGGTCAGATCGCTTCTTCGATAACCGAAGTATTCAATAGGGTACACAAACACAACATTCATGCGTTGAAATTCTGCTGATGCTCGGTAATTCAACTTGCAGTTTTAAAATTTCAAACCATAACACTAGTTTTGCTTTTCAGAATAAATTGAAATGTTGGGAAATAATCACTGTACCATTCTAGTCAAAACATGGTTAACACGATTGCTCTAAATGAAATGTTTGTCTGGGCAATTGTTCAATATTTAAACACCACCACTATATCATAAACTATACAGAAGTATTGAGAACCAATGAGGTATTACCTGATGGTACTAGATGGGGTCAGTGGGGGGGGGGGGGGGGGGGGGGGGAGAAGCATGACTGAAAGGGCCGAATTCATAAAAACTAGCAATTGTTTATATTATAAACACAGGCACCGAGCAAAAGCAAGAGTTCACCTGCTGCATAGTATAACCTGGCAACAGCCACTGACAAGAAAAAGTGATCGAATATTTTGTTTGTCGAAACAAATTAATTTACAATATTGTGTATGGATATTTCTTCTCAATTAATTACTGGTTTGTACACCTTAGGCAGATGAAATTTTCTCTGTAAATCTCAAAATCACGAACAAGCAAGAGGTCAAGCTACCCTGTAAAGGATCTTGCAACTCTGCAAGCAATTGCTGAGTAACATAAGCAAAGGGTTGCTGTTATGTATACGTATTTAGGCAATCGCTAATAAGGGTGGCATTTGCTTGCAAGTCACAGGCTTTAGCTTTTTGTTAAAACTACATCTTTTGCTTGCTAGCTACTGCTTATTCGGCCCATTGATTGGACATCAATCTTGGTCAGTGTTGTTATGTACTAACAGTTTTGGAGAAAAACAAAATAGAAGGGCAAAGTCTAAGTTTGCGGGTTAAAGCTTGTGATAGCCAATCTGCGGGAGGAGGTACTTCTAGAAACTATAAGGCTCCCCTTTGAGCCATATAGGGGTCTCATATTTAGGGCATCCTTAACGCTATACGTTTTTCAAATCAGCCTTTATGGGTGAAAGTTTTACGACCGTTAGCCAGCCAGAACTGAAGTTTCTTGTGTACTGTATACCTAAAGCTTTCCCAAACCTAATCAATATATATTCATAATTCTTGCATTTCCTTTTTGTTGCGTGAAATTAAAAAACATCGTCAAAAAATTACAATTTTCTGCTAATGATAGTTCATTTGCCTTGAATATTCTTGTTCCAAAAAACAGCTGTATGGCCTTTTGGCACCACCATACCCCTCAAATTAATATTGAAAACAAACCACTATCAAAAATGTTATACGTTCGTAAACCACGTCTTAAGAGTTGACCTAATTGGTTTGCTTGTTCTCCCCGACAAAAGCAAAGAACTCGTCTCGTTTTGCATCAAATTTGATGAGTCAATGTTCAAGGGCGATAACAATTATTGCAGTAAGTATTGAGACTGTGACAATTATGTGTGTTTAAAAGCAATATAAAGATAGTCTTTATAACGTGATAAATGTACACAAAAGTTTTCGTTTTTTTTCCTGGCTGATCTCTTTTTTGTTTTGAGTGGTGTTGGAGAGAGATGTACTCAAGAGTTGATGGACAAAACGTCTATGCGTCAATGTCGTGCCCAAAAAGACGCACGACGAAAAAGAAACGTCGTTTCTGCCCTCAAGTTCAATAGATAAAACATGAACAAACAGACAAACGGACTAAGACAGATGCGCTCGTTGTTCGTGCTGCCAGTGCTAACTGATATTGTCAATACTTCTCTCACAAGCGGTGTGTTTTCAATGGACCTCAAACAAGCCATTGTTAGTCCTATCTTGAAAAAGAACAACTTGGATTGTAATGAGTTAAACAACTACAGGCCTAGGCCTGTGTCTAACATCGGATTCAGTGGTAAGGTAATTGAGAGGGCAGCCATTCTCCAGGTCAATGAGTACATCCAAGCAAATAATCTTGATGAGCCGTTTCTGTCAGCTTATACAAATAAGCATAGCACTGAAACGGCATTTCTCAAGGTGAAAAACGATACCACCCAGGCCCTTGATCATAACAGAGCTGCCTTCTTAGTTGCATTTGACCTTTCTCTGCTGCCTTCGATGCCATTGACCATGACATCCTTCTTCACCGCCTGGAACATGGCTTTGGTATCGAGGGTACAGTACACAGGTGGTTCAAATCTTACATTACTGGCCGCCAGTTTAGAGTTACTATTAGAGGTACACATTCAGATAATTTTGGTCTTAACTGTGGGGTTCCACAAGGGTCAGTCATTGGCCCTAGTGTTTTCACTAAGTATTTTCCACATGTTTCTTGTGCAATTCGACGCCATTGGTTAAACTTTCACATTTATGCAGATGACGTGCAGATTTACATAATTGTCAATCCTAAGGTTCCAGGTGACGCAGTTTGTGCCATCTTTAGACTGTCGTCTAGTGTGGAGGAGCTTCGTCTTTGGCTTGCGAACAACATGCTCAAACTTAACGACTCCAAGGCCGAGGTCTTCATTGCTGCCTCCCCACAAAACATGAACAGGCTATCCAACACCACCATACAGATCGGGTCAGCTACAATTACTCCATCTTCTACTATCAAGAAACTTGGCGTCACTTTCGATACAGCCATGACCATGTCAGTTTACGTTACATCGCTGTGCAAATCTATTAACTTTCTTCTGTGGAACTTGGCGAGAATTCGCAGGTTTCTGGACCGTGACGCTTGTTCAAATGCAATGCGGGCTCTTGTACTTTCAAAGCTGGACTACGCCAATGCACTCCTTTTGGGATCCAAGAATAAAGATGTGGCTCGTCTGCAGCGCCTACAAAATCGGGCAGCCCGCATTGTATTCCAGGTTCCACGTCGTCATTCCACATCTCTTCTGTTAAACACTCTACACTGGCTGCCACTTGACAAACGGATCAAGTTGAAAACACTACTCTACATCTTCAAAGCTCTGAACGATCTGTCGCCTGTCTACCTGAAAGACTGCATTGCCACCCATGTACCATCTAGGGAAGGCCTGCAATCGAGCCGGGACGTTACTCGTCTTTCCATTCCAAAGAGTAGCAGGCGGATAGGCGATTGATCGTTCAGTGTTTTCGGTCCAACTCTCTGGAACACATTACCACGTACCCTAAGGTCCTCTCCAACAGTTTCTGCTTTCAAACGCAACCTCAAAACTTATTTATTCTTGTGTATTATAATTATTTGCTTTTGTTTGTGTGTAAAGCGCAATGATAATTTTTTGGGATTTGCGCTATATAAGAGCTGGTTTTATTTATTATTTATTAAGTGAGACGGTTCGGTTGGAGTTCACAGTTGCTATTCAAAAAGTTACCAACAATGGATAAATTCCGTTGATTCGTTATCTCGGTTTACTTCAAATAACAATGGTATCGTTTACGAAAATATTGCACCTGTTCTTGGCTGAACATTATCAACGAACACTGATAACATGCTTGACTCGTCTGCAAACAACTTGAATTGTGATAAGCATTTTTTTCTAAGTTTTAATCGATTGTGAATCAAATAGTTGTCGCATTAAACAGGTGAAATAAAATGTTTTTTATCGCGTTCTTATCTATCAAACCACATGTCCGATTAGTAAATATCTAGCACCAGTATCCATACCTTGTTTGACCAAATTATTATTATTTATTTTTGTTATTTAATCGGCATTAGAGGCAGACAAAATACTTCACTAACAAAACAAAGGTCAGGAACATATGCCCGGCATTAAACAAGTTTACCGAAAAACTGTAACACGAAGCCATTTGATTCTAATATTTTTGGTAAATATACTAACGAACCTATGTTTATTAACATTAAGTCTTTAAAACCGTTATTAACATAAGACAACATACCAAATTCAAAATAACTCACAACAGGCGAAAAGTTAATTAATAAGAATAAATTATACGAATAATGTGGATCTAAAACGGAAACAATGCTAAGTGGGCCCTAGACCGCACACAATAGCGATGGGCGCTTCTCGTTGACTCGTTCGTCCCATTGTCTTTGTATAATATGCCTATCCATTATGGAACCCACCAAGATGTTGAAACAACAGAGACAAATTAACTGGGTGTATTTAAACAGCGTGGAGATGTGTGATCAAAGCAATTAGTTGTCGTTTGCTTTGATAATGGTTGTTGCCAAATGTCTCCGAACGAGAGCGTTGCAAGCCAGTTCCAAAATTCCAACAAAGATTCCACGCAGAATGTAACAGGCAATGTGGCCAGTGGTTGCAGTTGATCACGCAAACTCAACCGCAGGTCCAACAACTTTACATATGGCCTTAACACACCATTCCACAGGAACGAATTCAGAAACGGAACAATATTTCAGCCCAGATAAAAATCTCCCACTCAGAGAGTGACTGGTTGTGAAATGGCATAATGTTAGATACCAATATCAAGTCGACGAAATCGATTAAATTGTAAATTGGGTTATGTGTAACGGTATAATGCCTACGACAGACGTCATTAGGCGATGAACATCTAGTCTATATAAGCGAGCGACGGTTTGCAGCCTCTTCACTTGAGCCGAACTGAATGATCGACCACCTTGCAACCGCCATCATGAAGGGACTTCTTCTTGCGCTCGGTGAGTTCTTTCATTTTTGGGCCTAGCAATCTACATGAGCTTGATTATAATGCAGCTAGTGTTTTCAAATGATTTTATTAGATCATTCTGAAAACTGTAAGTGCGTGAAACGTTTCTCATTATTATTGTGTATAATGTAAGTTAAAGTTTATTTTTCCCGCGTGGACAATCACAGGTACATCTTTTCAGCGATATCTCAGGAGAAGCTAGCAAAAGCCAATGATCAGCCTGGTGTACGTTTATCATCTCTATATAAATCATCCATTTGAAAGTGTTAAATATTCTAAAAATGTTAAGACCTGGTGGTATATTTTCGCCAAACGAATCCACGCACTTTTCTGCAAGTAGCCCGTCACTTACGGGGATGTTATGGTGTCAAAGTTAACGAACAGTTAAGGTGTCAAAGTTAACGAACAGTTAGGTTGAAGTCATAGCTCTATTTCCTTGGCCTCTTTCTGCATTGATACCTCAGAATGGTACATTGTAACCAGTGCGATTAATCGAGGAAAAAAATTATCATTAATATGGATTACATTTTAAATTTAAATAAATATCTCACCAATTTTTCTTGCGTTCTTTTAGAGCTTTTGGTTCTCGAAGCACACGGGAAGTCGGAGACTGTGTTAAAAATTGAATCATATTATTGAAAATCGGTCAGGTTTTTCTATAGGAAGTGTTGCTCTGTAGACACAAGTAAGACCACTTTTGCGGTTTAGTCCCCGACTTAGGCTTTGCTTGGGCGTAGGCTTAATTAGTTGTTGAAAACAATAATACAGTATTGGTACTGAACAATCTGAGCCAACGGGCCCGTGGTTTCGAAACTACGGCTTTGGATTGGGTCCGGCTGTTAGGATCCGTCAATGACTTTGACAAAAGGGCATTGCACGAAACTGTCCATTTGTACTGATCAATCTGAGCCAACGGGCCCGTGGTTTCGAAGCGGCCACATGCCTTTTTGAAACTACGGCTTTGGATTGGGTCCGGCTGTTAGGATCCGTCAATGACTTCGACAAAAGGGCATTGCACGAAACTGTTCATTTGTTTATTAAATGTGTTGTATAACGGCTTTTCGACACTGTGGTATTTTCCCTGCAACACTTTTTTCTATGTTGGCATAACTATTTAATGTGTAATTTGTTTCTCTTTAGCTGTGCTGATCCCAAACTGTTTGGGTTCCCTCATTGTGGGTGGACATGAGTCTGTTCCACACAGCCGACCCTACACGGTAGCCATCATGTACCCGGAAAAAGATCAATTCTGTGGAGGTACTTTAATTCACCCCAACTGGGTAGTCTCCTCTGCTCAATGCTCGTAAGCATACTCACTGAGGTTTTGCATAGGGTTCTTGTGGGGGTCTTTAACACAACAAAATCCACCCAAAGTGTTTCTGTAACAAGAGTTGGGCTCCGGATTGGACCCCCCTAAGGAACGGGAATAATAAAACAGAAGTAGCGGGAGCCACGAATCCTTTCTGTAAGGTTTGGAGTGTGTGTGTGGATCGACCTCTTCACGACTATTGTTTTTGTTATTTTACAGTTATTGAAGTTTGTGACAGATACGAGCGCCTAAGATTTTTTCAACTTCAGAACGTATGTTTCTTAAGGCACTGTTATTTAAAGGCACTATTATTATTTAAAGGAACTGGTCGTTTTTTTGTTTTCATTTAAAAAATTGTTGTAATTATCAAATCTTACCTGTTAAAGAGCAATGGATAGCTGGTGATAGTCTAACAAATTGTGAAAAACGTCTCCCTTTGAAATAACGTAGTTTTTGAGGAAGAAGTAGTTTCTCAGCAAATGTGGATTGATTTCGAGGTCTCGAAAACAACTTCGTGTGGCAAGGGCTTTTTCTTTCATGATTATCTCGCATTTTCAACGACCAATTGAATTCAAACTTTGACAGGTTTGGTATTTTAAGCAGATGTTGAGTTAAACCAAGTGAGCTGGTCTTTGACATTCATCAAACGTGTCCAGTGTCTTTTATGCAAGGGCAAATCAAGTGTTTTTTGGGCAATCCATAAACTTTTCATAATGGGCAAATGTACCACCAAAATAAGTAGCCCAGATTTGACGTTGGTGCAATGTGTCAAAACATGTAAATTTCTCTGTTTGTGTTTATTATCACAACTATTATTTGCTCTTAGCATTGGAGATGGTGAAAGAGACTTCGTTGGTCTCGGGTATCATAGCCTTCAACAACACGACGGTCCGAACCAGCAGTTTATCCAAGGTACTTGGATGGTACACGAACAATTTGATTTTAGCTTACTCGATAACGACATCGCCTTGATTCATCTTGACACACCCGCCTCTTTGAACAGTGACGTGCAAGCTATCGGCATTGCTTCTAGCGAACCCAAGACGGGCTCAAAACTGCTGGTTAGCGGCTGGGGAAACCTTGATCGTAAGTTTATTTTTTTATTTATATTTGTGCCAAACAATAGCTACCCGGCCCAGGTTTTCTGTTTGCGGAGAACATTTTGTAGGCATTATTGCTCGCTGTGAATTGTATCTGGATTGTATGACCGGTTGTTTAACTGTACTGCCACTAGACGGCGGTTTGCCCAGGGTTTAGAGTCGTGCCCTTTCCCGTCTGCGTTCAAATGTTTCCTACTGGGAGGATGAGCTTAGATGTCATGTAATAGTATTGATGCGAATGTAGATTTTGTACCCAATGGATGCAAAATGCAAAATAAATGAGACTGGAATGCGTTACCACCAGAAATCATATCCGTCACCGAAAAATCAACCTCAGAAACAACTTCAAACTATACCGCCCTCAGAAATGGAAGAACGCCGATAACGTAGTCTACACATATGGTAATCGCGCATACCCCCAGAAGACAAAAACTGTTCTTAAAAGAGCGCCCGCACACGGTCAAAGATACGGCGGATTGATAACTAGGTTTTCTTCCTTTTTATTTTGTTTGAATATTGTAGCAAGCACCTGGATTCCTGCAAATGAACTGCACGAGGTTGTTCTTTACTCCAAAAGTCATCAGGAGTGTGAGGATGCTTATGGTGTCCTTCCTAATGGTATGTTCTGCGCTAGTGCTGCAGGAGGAGACGCTTGCCAGGTAAATCCACAAATAAAATATACCAGTCGAGGCCAATTGTTACAGCATATGTTGCTATTCAGCCGGGCACGTATTATGTCGATCACATTTTTGTTTTTGCTGATGACCTTTTTTTTATTTGTGTTATTTTTGTGTGCTTTATTGTTTGAGATTTATAGTCAGAAACACAGTGAGACTCTTAAAAGGGGAAGTAAAAGCCAGTCATGCACTATATTTAGCTTCATTAATTTGAATTTTATCTTTATAAAGGGTGACACTGGTGGACCAATCGTCAGTAACTTCGCCGCCGACTCCCATCAGGCAGGTGTTCTGCTTGACGGTATAGTAAGCTGGGGCAGGGGCTGCGCAGATGATAAGCATCCTGGAGTCTACACAAAGATATCCAACTATTGCACCTGGATAAGTAAGAAAACCAATGGCGAAGTCAAATGTGCGTAAAACGTAATTGATTGAGATGTCTAATAAAGAATAATTTAAACGAGGGATTGCAGGTTAACTTAAGTTGTACGCTTTAAAACCTCCCACACTCCATGTCCCACGAGGCTCGCAATTGTGCACGTTTGTCTCAAGTTGACACGGACAGAATAATAAAAATATTTGACTTTTAACTTGGATGCTAGGTCACTTTGATGAGTTTCTGGTTATTTTGAAACATTATTACTGTAAGTACTTTTACACGAACGTGTCAAACCCTATCGAAACAAGGTCATTACTGACATGATACGTTGTATTTGACAGTGTAGCTTGTTTTGTGTTGTTGTACAATAGACAACAGTTAACATGGATAAATGGAAATCAATTACAAAGATAGGGATGTTCTGCAACAAGAAAATTGAATATCTTATAAGAAACAACCAAGCAAATTAACAAAACAAATAACCAACAAAAACTACAACGATAACCGTGTTTGCTGCCACACGTAGCGTCCTGTAAGTGAATTATAGCCAACCAGAAGTCGAGTATAATTATTGTCCATTTTGTGCAATTCTTTAATTTTGCTGATATGCTTTGTTGACCAATAAACCAGTCAAAGTGTGCGTGGACTTTATTGTTGTGTTACGGCGTTTGGACTTTTATGCTTGATCGTTTTAGAAGTGTTTTGTATTGTGGTGTAAGTTAGACGGTTCTGTGTGACAGTGATTGATTAAGGACGAATTGTTGGTATCGTTGGGCAAAGCCTTGATAACTATTGATGGATGCCCCTTTAGCTATACAATGTGGGGACTTAACATCACAGTTTTTATTGGCCGAATTAACAAGTCCCTTCCATATTGCTGATGGTACTGTAAAATAACGCCAGACACCATCATCTTAAAGGGAGGTACATCTCAAACAGCTACCTGAGCGGAATGTTTTTAACGGATAATGGTATTTTAACATGTCTATAATGCACTTGTTCACCACTTTAATATAATTTGGATATGTGTACACTTCTGAATTTTTCGTAATTATCGATTACAAAATCTGGCCCCAACCTAAAGGTTTTGAAAAACTAAAAACACTTCTGCCGTTGACTGCGCGAGTCAGAGGACAATGCCGCTGACGTCATGTCTGGGAATTTGCTTTTTTATACATCCACGCTGCAACAAAGCGGCTTTACAAATTGGAGCTCCCAACTATGACGTTTTGAGAGTTAATACGTAACGGGGCTTTTCGCAAATCTCCCAAAAAAGCGCTGGATAAGGGCATAAGCGGCTTTACAAATTGGAGCTCCCAACTATGACGTTTTGAGAGTTAATACGTAACGGGGCTTTTCGCAAATCTCCCAAAAAAGCGCTGGATAAGGGCATTCGAAATCTATTTATGATCATATGACTCGATTTCCTTATTCATTGAAAACATTTTCAGTGAAATTCAGCAAAGTTCACGACTTGACATTTTCGTTCAGGCAGGTGTTTAAAACCCTGTCATGGTCCGCCCACTGCACATTGTTTTTGTCTGCTAACAGGTAAAGTGAAGTAAATATTGTGGTACAATCCCCTTAAAAGACAAAGCCGCCTGTTGCTCAAGCACAAAACAAACTTTTGAGCGTGCGGCAGTTTCTCACATGCAGAACTACCTGTCAACAAACAACCTAAATGCAACCTTAAAGAAATCGGCCTGAAGTTAGAAAAGCTTAAATAAGCGTCTATAATGCTGCTGCTGGATGCAGCAAAACAACTAAAGATGGGGTCAGTTTGCAAAGTGGTTCGGTCCGACGTCTTTTCCAGCGCTGTACAGCAACTACTTTGAGCCGTCTTGATTCGAGAGTCTGGAATACAACACACATTTTGACAAAAAGTTCCTTTCTGAAACATGACGCCATCCCAACAATTTTTCCAGCCAGTGAGGAGTCGAAGAAGGTACCTGAAAGACGTGACGAACCTAAAGGAGCATTTGCCAAACGTGAACAAATTCGGGCATTGTTTCAACTTTGAGGGCATGTTTTTAGCTTGCGCCAGGCGTCACTATCTTGTGTTGATGTGCATGCGATTCACCGTGATGGGTAATCCGAGTGGACCGTCCGCAGAGCAGCCATACAGTGCGTGCAGTCTGCTCCGTGACCGTAGTTGTACGTAGGCATCATACCGATCAGGTAACCAGACGTAGTGTACGGGACCAGACTACACATTTTCTCTTCAAATATCGCGCCTCGATTGACGTCACGAACAGCGCCCTTACGTGTCGGGCCTAATTTCAAATTTGTAAAAAAAAAAAAAAAAAAAACTATTTCTTTAGAACCTAAAGTTAACCGTTTGTTCATATTCCACTCATCAAAACACACATTCTAGTGACAACAGCTTTATTTTGACAAAATACCACTTCCAGGTGACTTTAAAGACAGTGCACACAATTGGTAATTGTCAAAGACGAGTCTTCTCACTTGGTGTATCTTAACAAATGCATAAAGTAACAAACCTGTGCAAATTTTAGCTCAATCGGTCATCAAAGTTGGGAGATAATAATGAAAGAAAAAACACCCTTATAACACGGAGTTGTGCGCTTTCAGATACTTGATTGCGAGACCTAAAATTCTAAATCTGAGGTCTCGAAACCAAATTCGTTGAAAATTACGTTACTACAAAGGGAGCAGTTTCTTATAATGTTTTATACTAGCAACCTCTTCAAATTACTTGTTACCAAGAAAGGTTTTGTGCTAACACTTATGTTGAGTAGTTACCAATATTGTCCACTACCTTTAAGATATTATCTTAAATGTTTTCTAACCGGTAACAAAAATCTAATAATGGTTGTAAGGTGCTAGAGTACCGTCAATACATTTCCTTAAAATGTAATCCGAAGGTTATTTAGGAAAAAAGTCGTTTAATTACTCACGAACCAATTAATTGTGTACCCACACACAATTATACAGGGTCGATTTAGCTACTTGACTAGGTCGCCTGTTTTTTTTTTTTTTTTTTTTTTTTTTCTCGGGGGGGGGGGTGGCGTTGGATCAGTTTTTAGTAAGTCATTTTGATAGTATAAGCGGTTATACCCGTACACTGATGTTTGTTAAGCACGGTAAGTTATAAACAGTATTTTGTTATCCCCGATGCATTTTTTTTAAATTGTCTTACTTTGTGCTGTTTTAAAAAAGTAGCAAATTTAGTTTGTTTGTGTGTTTGTTTTATTGTTTGCTTGTTTCTTTCTTGTTTCGATAAAGTGTGTTTTTTAGGGTTTGGATTTCTAAAAAGAATGGTTAAAAAAAAACACTCTTAGTGGCCTACATTTTCTACAAATAGAGACCAGGTATAAAACAAACACCCTTCTTTCAATAATGTGTACATTGTATCACGTACAGTATACAACAATTGAACAAAGAAACAATGGCACATGCGTTTGTTGTACATGTTCCCAGGTGATAACAAACTGTTCCCTTTGGTGAAAACAATTAGGAGAGGAATTGCCAAATGTGTTTCATCATTCGCAAGAAAAACTGCTGTAAAAAAAATAATAATAAGGATCAGGGCCCAACTTCCTAGCGCTGCTTAGCGGCCGTTTTTTGTTTGCTTACTGTGCAATTTCTATTTAATAGCGCTGTTAACCGTAAGCACACGAAAACGCATGCTAACCTTCCGGTGCTTACCGCACGAAAATAAATTACGGTACAATGCAAATCCACGGTAAACACGCAATATGGCCGCCCAATGTTTTTGCTAACCTGTGAAATATGTTACGGCTAAAGCAATTTTTTCTGCTACAGTAAGCACGCAAATTTGCTTACCGTTAAACAGCGCTATGAAATTGGGTCCTGGCCTTGATCGCCGGGGAGCGATTTTTTCCCCCAAACGACATTGCAATATTGTTTTCCCATGACGCTGTGATTGGCTCTTTCCGTCAGATTACGTCATAACGAAATTAGCCTGCTCTTTTACCAAATCACTGCGATGTCGTTTTGGAAAAAATAAAATAAAAAATAAATAGCCCCCGGGGGACTCTAGGGGCGCGTGCATCCTGGAAACAAAGTCACAACAAATAAAAGACGTTGAGATAGAGTTCACAGTCCCCCTTATTTTTACTCGGAAAAGGAGAAAAATAAACGGTGTAAACAAACAAAAACATTTAAAATGTCCAACGTTGCACCAGAACGACAGGCCACCAGAAGGCCGAGTGTTGGCTCAATCGTCTCGTTAAATGCGCATGCACCAATTGGCTATCGAATGATGTTTCCTATATAAACAGCAAATAATCGCATCATGTAAGACAAACGAAATCCCCATGTCATTACAACAACAACAAAATTATTTAAATGCGAAAAGAGGCAAAGTCCTATAAACTGGATTAAGCATAATGTGTAAAAACGCCCCAGCTGGAGTATTATAGATTGTACCAGACGTCATCGTTATGTCCCGGAGTGGGCCCAGACCGCAACCAGTAACGATTTGCGTTTCTCGTTCGTCTCCTCGATCGTTCGTCTCCTGGATTTCCCCTTCTGTTTCATCCTGGCTGAATGATATGGTTGTATTTGAGGGTGTTAAAGCCACAAAGGGCCTAATACCCCGTACCCAGGGAGATGCAGAAACAACCGAGAACGAAGCAAACGAAGGTTGATTTCACAATAATTATTTCGCAAATAAATCGGGTTGAACTGCGTTCACCTCGTGCGAAGCATTCGCTCAAAAACAACCATGTTGCGACAACATTTGCTTCGCATTTGCAAGAGTTTGAACCGGGCTTTGTTAGCTTTTCAATTACTGAAGGACATGTTTAAAGGAACACGTTGCCTTGGATCGGTCGAGTTGGTCTTTGAAAATCGTTCTGTAACCGTTTGTTATAAAATGTATATGGTTAGAAAGATATTGTAAACGTAGAATACAATGATCTACACAAATTTGCCTCGAATTTGCGTGGTTTTCTTTTTACCCTGTCGACTAACACTGTCGGCCATTTATGGGAGTCAAAAATTTGACTCCCATAAATGGCCGACCGTCGCGAACTATCACTATCACATAGTTCGCGACGTAAAAGGGAAACCGTGCAGTTGCGAGTGATACTTGTGTGGATCATTATATTCTACTTTTAAAACATCTTTCTAACCATATGCATTTCATAACAAACGGTTTCAAACGCTTTTAATAGACCAACTCGTCCGATCCAAGGCAACGTGTTCCTTTAAGTATCATCTGAAAACAAACTCGTGCAAACAGAACGATGGGAAAAGGGCAGGTTAGAAAAAGGAGTGATACTATGGAGACATTTGTAGCCAATGGTGATGGACTAAAGGCCTGGTCACACAGGCCCCAATAACGAGAAGGAAAACGATTAGGATAAAAAATGCACGCCCTCGATTGGTTGAATGAGCGTGGGCGTATTCTGCGTGGAGCAATTCAACCAATCGCGAGCGTGCATTTTTATCGTTCTCGTTTTCGTTCTCGTTATTGGGGCATGTGTGACCGGCCTTAAGAGAGCCTTTTTTTATCGAACTGATTTCTTTCCTGCATATTAGCATTGTCACTGTGCTTTTCAATGGGATTTTTTTTTTTTTAATCGATTCAAGAATGGGAATCCCAGACAATGCTTACCACTAAGTGGGCCCCTCAGTCAAAGGTGGATAACATAATCTACACTGTATTTAGTTTCTGAGGTCCTAATTCGACATCATACTGCCTTTGAACTATGATTAAGTTTGATTGATAGAGACAACGAGCGAGATAACAATATCCAACATGACCAGACAAGTATGGGATATTGTCCATGAGGAAATTCGTCCATGAATATTGTAGAGGGCATGGAATAATAATATCCATGATTTGTAGAGGGCCGTGTGAGATACCTTTATCCAAGTTGGTCGGCCAAGTATGGGATAATAATATCTACGATTTGTAGAGGGCCAATAGCAACATATTACTCCACTTATTCAAATGTGCTGAGATTTGATCAGTATTTCCGGAAATTTTGCTAAAAAAATACGTTTCAGCGAAATCTTCAATTTCATGGAAAAAATGTAGTTAGTCACTTTGGAAATACTGGCTGTTAAAGGTGCTTTTTTTATGTCGACCTGGGTTTTAGTGGTGATGAATAGTCCATTGATTAAACGTAACTTGTGACATCAGAGAAAGCTTTAAATACGTGTACTTTGATGATCTTCCAACACCGTGTTTCAAATCGCCGCTGCCCCCACTCCGAGAATCATCCCAGCGCATCATCGCTACATAACAAAGCCTATGGCTGGTTACCCCCAGAGGGGTCCCAGGGTCCCGGTAATCCCTTCACGCTAGCCCGCTCTGTGGGTGCCGCGCCTTTGTTAACAAGGCAGCCCAAAGTTATAATGTGTCAGCGGTAAAGTTAAAAACTAAGACAATATAGGGGGGCCTATATAATTTGAGGCATTCAGATTGTCTAAGTGATTTTATGAATTGTTCAAAACCCCATAGCTGCGGTCTGGGTCATGGGATTTTTCCCTAAAAATAAAGGTGTCCTTAAAGAGAAATTTAAATCGTCCAGCGTATCGTCTTTGCACACATCGCTCAGATTAGTTCAGTAAATTTACCAAAATATGCCTGTAAACATCTTGCTGCCAGTGTTGGTAGAGACGAGTGCTGAATTGAATAGTCGGTCAGCAGTAACATTCTCCAGAAATTCATTTCATTTTTATAGATTTTCAAACAATAAAAAGGTCGTCAGATAATGTTAATCTTATCCATTGATTATTAGCACATGGTATAATTCGCAGGAACGACATGGTACGATCATGATTGTTTGTAGTCTTGATCGAAGTCGTTGCTGTTTGTTTTAGCCTCACGCGACCTTCAGGATCGAGCAAAAAGACATAATAGCCAGGGGATTTTGTCTATCGGCATGCATGTTCCCCATTTAGTGAATTGAAGTTGGCTATCATTCATTCAAACGAAGGCGCTGGTATTCAGGTCCTTCATTTTTTTTTACAGAAACTAACGGGCACCGTTCTTACATGCCCAGTGATTTCATTCGATACAAAATTTTCATTGGATAAACCACATTTTACGTTTTCCATATTTGAGTTATGGTCGGGCCGATGGGTAATATAATTTTTCACTTTCGGCCGTCTACGTGCATTGTGCGCATAATTTTTGAATCACTTTTATGACACTCGATACTATTGGTAATATTGTCAAATACCAGTCTTCACAGTTGGTGTATTTCAACGAATGCATGATATAACAAACCTGTGAAACCTTGTGCTCAATCAGTCGTCGGAGTTGCGAGATATTGATGGAAAAAAAAACCTTGTCACACGTAGTTGTGTGTTTTTAGACGAGTGATTTCCTCAAATTCTAAACTTGAGGTCTCGAAATCAAATTCGCTGAAAATTACTTCTGTCTCGAAAACTACATTACTTCAGATGGAGCCGTTTCTCACAATCATCTATACTATCATTCTCTCCCCATTACAATAAAGGTTTTCTGCTAATAAATGTTTTGAGTAATTACCAACAGTGTCCACTGCCTTAAACATGTGTACATGTAAAGCGAAGGCACACCTTCCAACATCAGGACAGGGTGGTACATGGCGATGTCTTTGAACCTCGAGGTATGACGTCAGATGTTAAGGCTAGGGCACTAACGGACAAAATGTTATCAAATGTGATAGACAATATCTCTGGGGGACAAAATCTACTTTAACACATTTTAGAGACTTAAACTTCACTTTTCAACACAACTCACCGATGTACTTTAGAAGTGAAACAAGGTCAATTAACCCCTTTAATTTGAAGCTCGCAGCGAGCTCTTGAAAAAAAAAAAAAAAAAAAAAAAAAAACACGGTTCGGTTGAAGTAAACCAATTTGCTTTCCAACGAAGTTTTTTTTCTTCAAAAGGGACAAATTTCATTGATTCAATATATTGTTTTCCTTCAAACATCTATAGTATCGCTTAGGGGGAAAATGTATTATTTGCACCTGTTCTTGGTTAAAACTAACATGTTGTCAAAACACACCGATAACAGACTTCTATTGTTTTCATAATCTATCAAAACACATGACTAAAACCACCATCAAACATTAGTAGCAATGATTTGTGTGTACCAACAAACATGCATTTTGAAAACTGCGAATCTTAAAGGACGAATTTAGACAGATTGGTGTGCTTCCAGCAACAGCCAGCTTTTAGTAGGATTTGAAACTTTGAATGGTGGAAATACAATTATCTAGTTGGTGTATGTTGCTATAGACATTCTGCGACAACATTAAAAAACTATTTACCACCTTAACCTGTAGTAAAGTTTAGTCAACGTTAAGTATAACATTCGAAACAACGAAAGTCCAATTTTGGTCGTTAATCTATCCAGAATGTGTGCACTGACCTCACAATATTACTTCACCCAATTCGGTACAATAGTGAAAATTTCCTAAATAAACTCTTGGTGGCGCTCTTTTTTGTAGAGTCCACAAATTAATCATTTGTATATCGAATAATATTTATGAACAAACTAACAGCGGACGAGTTGCCGATAACAAAATGGAAAAAATACAAACATAATATTCATACAGCTCCTGTGTATGTAACGATTTACAATGAAACTTAAACTCTTTGAAAAGAAAATTTAAACAAACATAACACAAATTGAATAAGTAACTATGTGGACGAAAAAACCCAGATAAGCATGCACAAATAATACTGTAAACGTAGGAAGTTTGTTAACAAATAGTGTAAATAAGAAAGGTCCTATGATTAAACCATGTGGAATACTAGATGGCACATTTCTTCTTCTCCGGTACATCAACAATTCTGTGTTCTGCCAGTTAGATACGTTTATACATTAGGATGAATATTGTAATAATTCTGTTTGACTCGATCAGAAGCTTTAGAAAAATCAGTGTTACAACATCCAATTGATCTCTCTGATCAACAGCACGGTAGGCCAAGTAAAACTGAAGCAAGTTTTGTGGAACAATCCCTACATGTGACAAAGCCGTCTATTGCTCATAAATGGCTCACGTATAATTTTTTTTTTTTTTTTTTTTTTTAATAATCTTGGCTACCTGAAGAATTCAAGAAGTCGGCCGTTGGTTCAAAAGCTGGTTAATGTTCCAAACCGGTAATAAAATAACATACATGTAAAGTGCTTAGAGTACCGCCAAAACATCTCCTCATCCGAAAAGTCGTGTAGTACTCAAGAATAATGCGCAGCTCTACCAACCAATGTGAACTAAAGTACCCCCACAGCATGACGTTTGGTCGGGTTGGATACTTAGTTAGGTTGCCTGTTTGGGTTGAATCGTGTCCAACCGCGATGAGTGGGCCCTTAACAACTTGAGGTCGTCACATCTGAAAAAAAATGACAAACTAAATAGCTACCTTGGTATAACGAACAGTATTGCCGGAAAAACGGCCTGGATTGGCAAACCACAACCTGTAGGTTGGGCTGCATGAGCAGCTCGTTATAACCATTTGAAGTCACCTGGAAATAGAACTTGTTTTCTTTCAAACATAAGAGTATATGCTTACGAACAATAAAACAATTTTTTGTGTAATTGTTTGTCACGATTTATATGTTTAAAAAATATATAAAGTTGTTTGGGGGGCTGACTCCGCCTACCCCTTTTGTGACGTCAATCGAGGCAGACTTTGCCTGCAATGCGTATAGTAAACACACGTGCAAAGTACATGTACGTCCGTGAGTTGGTACATTTCAAAAAGTGTTTTTCTGCATTCAGCAGCAATACACCTGGTCGGCATTGCCAGAAAAAAACAAAAACAAATTCTTTTTGAAACGTACAAACTCACGACTTGGTCCGTACATGTACTTTGCAATTGTGTTTACTCTACGCATTACATGCAAAGTCTGCTTCGATTGACGTCACGAAAAGCGCCCTCTCGGGTCGGGGTGTACTCTTAAATTTGTAAATAACATAAGAACTGATTTTTAAAATCCTTAGTTAACTGTTTATTAACATTCCATTCATCAAAACACATTTATTGGTGACAAAAGCTTTTTTTTGAAAAAATACCACTTCCAGGTGACTTTAAATAAACTGATATGTATACTTAACATTATTTTTATATTATAAATTACTCTTTGATTTTTTTTTTCGTGGGGGGTATGGGTCACACCAGAGTTTACATGAAATTCATGAACACTTATTTGAGGAAGGACAATTATTTTTAGTTAAGCCAGTTTGATAATATAAACGGTTCTACCCGCACATCACAGATGTCTGTTAAGCACTAATTCAGAGCGCATTACCAAAGCTTTGGAACTCCCTCCTGGACACTGTAAAACTCTCCAAATCACTCAACACATTAAAGAACAGTTTAAAAACTCATTTTCATAGAGAAGCTTTTTGTTAAGTTTATTTTCTTATTGTGTTGTTTGCTACTTTCATTGCTTGTTGTTCCTTTGTAGAGTAGCGCCATGAGCGCCGCTTGCGACGGATACCGGCGCTTTATTAAGTGTCCATTGTTATCCACGATGCCCTTTTTTTTGTTATATCTTATTTATGAGGTTTTTAAAAAGTACTAACACTATTCCGTTTGTTTAAGTGTGGGTTTATTTCATTGTTTGCTTGTTTCTGTCTTTGCTTCTTTGCGTTGAAGTGTTGTTTTAAGGGTTGGGATTTTTCTTAAGAGAAACATTTCTTATTTGCCTATATTTTATACAAAGAGACACACATATAAAACACCCCCTTCTTTCAGTAACAGTTGTGCATTGCATCCATTACAACATGTGAACAACGAAACGATGACAGATGCGTTTGTTGTCCATGTTCCCAGGTGATAACAATTTTTACCGTTGTTGGAAACAAGATACGGTGCTGGTAATGTTTTCGTTCGTCTCCTGGAATTCCCCTTCTGTTTCACCCTGGATGATTATATTACTGTATTTGAGGGCGTTGGGAGACACAAAGGGCCAAATATCCCGAACCCAGGGAGATGTAGAAACAACCGAGAACGAAACGAACCTCAACCACAAATGACACCCTGAACATGTGTACCCAGGGATCGAGTTCAACAACAGTGCATGCTGCACTTTGTGTTACTCTTAGAAAAAAAGATTAAGAAGACAAATTCAGCAAACATTCAGAACTTTGGCTGTGAAAGTGTCACATGTTGGATAACGTTTAAAAAGGACGATAAGGAGGTTAATTGTGTGAGATGAAATTGAAATCATCACAATCGTACGTGATACATCTTGTCTATATAAGTGAGCTGAAGGTTAGCAGTCTATTCACTTTCAGTCGAACTGAATGATCGACCACCTTGCAAGAGTAACCATGGAGGGACTTCTTCTTGCGCTCGGTGAGTTTATTTCCTTTTTGGGCCTAGCAATATACGTGAGCTTGACTGCCATAAAAGCAGACAGTGTGTTTCAATGATATTGACATCTAGGGAGGGTCTAACTTTGAAATGTACATGTTCCCAAAATAATGACAAAACTTAACTGGTATTAAGCAATGCAGCTTTTTCTAACTTTCAGAAATGAGTTCCTTTTAAACAAAGTGATTTTGTACACAAATATATATTTTTTTTTAATGTTTTTTCTTTCTTCTTTTCTTTGTTAGCTGTGCTGATCCCAAGCTGTTTGTGTTCACTCATCATTGGTGGACATGAGTCTGTCCCGCACAGCCGACCCTACACGGCTGCCGTAATGTTCCCCAATAAAGATAACTTATGTGGGGGTACTTTGGTTCACCCAAGCTGGGTTGTCACCTCTGCCCAATGCTCGTAAGTACTCACCGACTAAAATTACTTTAACTGCGTAAAATATCACCTCTTGAAACAAATCCATACGTCAAAAATTCAAACTTGGTAGTCATTTTATTCTCTTTATGCAAGGAGGCAGCAAGACCGAAAATCAGTATTTTTTCCAGTTCTGTCCTTTGTTTCACCCGTATTTACAGAAGTATTGGTTACCCCAACCCTCTAAGAAAAACAGGTTTCTCAAAAGTCCCAAGTTGCCCGGCGTTACTTCGTATCTCGTCTTGCATTCAAGTGCCTATAACCAACGCCCTTTCCTCGTCTTAATGGTACTCTCACACTGTGGAGATTATGCTAGCGAATGTGCTAACAACAGAAAGTATTTGTCGTTCGCTCAAACTTCGCAACATTCGCCTCCTTATACGAGGATCGGTCAACATAGAAACCGCTTTCTAAATGCCAACTAATGTTGCGGAGACGGTCATTCGCCGTCGATTTCCGTAAGCATTGGTTATGTTGGTACAATTTGCGTAAGCGTTGGCAGACGTTGGTAATCATTCGTGAACAATTCATTAGGTATTGGTAAGAAGAGGGTTGACCGAGAACGATCGAGGGGTGAGAACCGAGATTATTCACTTTCCAAACGCCATTTTGGACGAATTCAACGCGAAATTCAAATTTTCATCTTCGCAAGAACATTTTTTGCCACTCTATGAGAGCAGCAGCAAAACGAAACGCCTCCTAAATTTCAGCGAATGTTGTGAAGACGGTAATTCGCAATCGGTTTTCGTAAGCATTGGTATGCCATTGGTACTGTTGGTAAAGCGTGCGTATTGTGCGTAGTATATTGGTTAGAAGGGGGTTGATGGACGACCGAGAACATTTTAACTATCCAACCGCAACTATTAGGTGATATCAATCGGAACCTCAAATCTATTCATATTCGCCCAAGTGTGAGAGTTGCATCAGTACCGCGAAAGAGGAATTTAAAAGAAACAAAAACCATCTTTTGTTTCCTGTAAACAACACAATGGGTAGCCGTAGGGCTCCCTCAATGGGGCTCACGGCCCAGCCAATAAGAACTGTAAATTTCATTGCTTTCAATCCAAAGTTCCTGGGAAAATTTGTAAATCACCAATTAATATGACATTGTGACAAGGGGCGTTGCAAGTGTAAACGTGTACGTATTTCAGGCGACGCATAAACACTTCGTGCAAGGTACCACCAAATAGTTCTGCATGTGTGCAGTTGTGGACACTATTGGTAATTGTCAAAGACCAGTCTTCTCACTTGTTGTATCTCAACATATGCATAACATAACAAACCTGTGAAAAATTGAGCTCAATCGGTCGTTGAAGTTGCGAGATAAAACTGAAAGAAAAATTATCCTTGTCACACGAAGTTATGTGCGTTTAGATGCTTGATTTCGAGACCTCAATCTCTAAATCTGAGGACTCGAAATCAAATTCGTGGAAAATTACTTTTTTTCTCGAAAACTACTCCACTTCAGAGGGAGCCGTTTCTCACAATGTTTTATACTACCAACCTCTCCCCATTACTCGTTTATCAAGTAAAGTTTTATGCTAATAAACATTTTGAGTAATTACCAATAGTGTCCACTACCTTCAAGTGTCAAAACCGGTTGTTGATGTTGTTAAAAAAAAATTAAAAATTGTTTGTTCTAGCCTTGGACATGGTACCAAAGACTACGTTGGCCTCGGGTATCATAACATTCTGCAACACGATAGTCCAAAGCTTCAGTTCATCCAAGGTACTTGGATTGTACACGACAATTTTGATAAAAGTACCATGGAAAGTGACATCGCCTTGATTCATCTGGACACACCCGCCTCTATGAGCAGTGACGTTCAGGCCATCAACATCGCTTCAAGTGAGCCAAAGACGGGTCTGAAACTGCTTTCTACCGGATGGGGAAGCCTTCACCGTAAGTTTATTTGCCTCTGCAGAATCTATCAATAAAATCGTTGGGGAATTATGCCACAATGACCCCTTTTCGGACGCAATACCGCAACAAACCTACCATACTAATCCGTTTCGCATTTATATGAACAAATACATGGTGTCTGATGCGCGGCTAATAGCACTAGAAATGTGCACCAGATAAGCACGCAGCTTTGAATAACTTTAAAATTGATAAAACCAAATATTTCTGTTTACTTTTTCTATGTATATTGTAGCTGTCTATTGGGAGCGTCCAGAAGAGCTATATGAGGTGGTTGTATTTGCAAACAGTCCAGAGGATTGCAAAAAAGCCTACGGTAGCTCTGTCAATGATAACATGTTCTGCGCAGGTGTCCAAGGAGGGGGTAAAGACTCATGCCGGGTAGGTTATTACTGTTCAGCGTACCAGTCGAGTCAAATTGATGCAGCATGTATTATTATGCTAATAAACTGGCCACGAACTACAACAATGTTTACCATATAAGATGTTGAACCCAAGTTGACTAACAAGGTTACCGCTAACATTGGGCTGGATAGCTTAATTGGCAGAGCTCTCGGTCAAATTGTTATTTAAAACCATTGTTTTACTTTGCTCAATACCTCTTTTCTCGCCCGAGTTATATTTTGTGTGAACGTAATTCAGTTTCTTTTACTTCAATGCGTTTGTCATAAACGCATTAAGACAATATTATTTAACAGAAGAAAACGCCAGCCAGGCAGTAAAATCAGCTACTGTTCATAAATTTTGGCTTTATATCTTTGAACAGGGTGACACTGGTGGTCCAATCGTCAGTAACTTTGCCCCAGACTCCCACCAGGATGGTGTGTTGCTTGAAGGTATTATTAGCTGGGGCATCGGTTGCGCACAAGACACTCATCCTGGAGTCTACACAAAGATATCCAACTATTGTGATTGGATAGACCAGAAAACCAGTGGCGAAGTCAAATGTGTGTAAAAAGTTTATACTGCTGTTTAAATAAAGCCTCACGATTAACGACTGAATAATGCTGGTGACTAAAATTGTAAGCTCTTAAATCTCCTAGACTAGAATTTACCCCAATCCAGCGGCAAAAAAAAGACCCTTTATGCCTTTTCTGGCTCAGGTTGACGCAGAACACAGGTATACAATGTAACTGTGCAACTCAGACTCTACGTAAGTTTTACCCATTTCTAGATTATATTGACATAAACTCCTGGTCAACCATAGACTTGATGACAAGTCGTTAGGCGCTGTCTAACTGTCTGCCGTTCATGCAACAGTCACAGTGCGATTATACACATGCAACGGTCGTAGGTAGTATGTGGCAGCTACTGACTCACACACACATACATACTGGTATCGAGGATGAATGTACCGTCCCCGCAGCTACATCGCGCTGTAACCACACCGCGCTCAACAATTACCGTCTTGACTTCAAGACTAGGGCAACCAAGAAATGGGTCAATCCTGACACGGGGAGTTTTTATTTTAAAATGGAGCTGATGGTACCGTGTTTCAGTATACTATAACATACAGTAATACCAGTGAAGCACAGAAGCCGTTTAGATTGACGGCAGACGTCTGGAGACATCTTTTTAAAAACGATTGTGCAGTTTTCAAACAAAGACACGAATATTACAGTATCATATTTCTTTAGTTTATCAAAACAAAACACAAAATAGGTTATGTAAAACAAACAAAGTGTAAGTTTCAGATTCTGAACAATGTGTTGCAAAGAATGCGCAAAGATCAAAGATTGATGGATTTTATACAACCTGAAAAGAAATACAAAAGAAAAGCTGTACATACTGCCACGTGTGGCATCCTGGAATTGAATTAACTTCTTCAAATTGAATTTTAACATTATCCGACCATTCGAACTAAACTGATATCCTTTGAACAATAAACCAGGCAAAGTGTACATTAAAAGGACTTTTAATTTCTTTATCTTTTTTAGAGCTGTTTTTTTTTATGACAGGGGTTAAAGAGCCAATATTCATTAACGCTCGTTAGGAAAACAATAATTGACTTATTGCCCCATAAATCCCAAGAAAATTGCACCAACAATCGAGAGCAAACTCGATAAGGACCCAGTTCATCTGACGTCATCATCAGAATAATCTTGGATGCACCATTTTGGTGGTCAATGTCACTCAGCATTATTCAGTGTGCGTTCGATAAGCTTCCCTTGGTCTCCCCCGCGGTGCTAACTCGGGTGAGCCGGACCCCGACAAGAGCTAAACGAACGATCTCTCACCGCTTTCGTAGTGACGTCATACAGCTGGGGCCAGTCCCACAGTGACCATTCACTCCACAAGCAGGGCACTGGGGGCTGACCCGGGTGAACCCCTGGAATGACGTCAAAGCTATTCGAACGGACCGGGGGCAGACCGGGTTCGACCCAGGGAAGTTAAACGAACGGTGCGTGAAGTGCGCATAGGCGACGCGGCGTTTACACGTAAACATATAATGGAGGTTTAGCTGCACGTTACGTGAGCAACGTGAACGTGAACGTCAGTTTAAAATTGTATTGCTAAAATCTCACGTTTTTAGCATACATGAACATCCCATTTTTTCAAGTCAGGTACGTACGTGCACACGTCATACGTAAGCAAAAAAATAAATAAAGCCCTAAAAATTGTGTGGTTTCTAGGTGACGTCCCACCTAGAAAAAAAATTGACGTTCTCGTTTACGTTTTTTGCTCACGTAAAGTGCAGCTAAACCTCCCTTGACCACCATTAGTGACGTGGCACAGTCGCCGCGTGTGACGTGGGTGTAAGGGGTCAATAGGGACTACTATAGTTGACTATTGTGGACCATTCGACGATTTTGCCTGGTAGCCAGGATGTACTTTGTGCATAGATAAACCGTAGATACTAGTGGTTGACAAAAGTTCGCTGATCGAACTTGCTCCCAATATCATTGCTTAGGGGTGCTAGTACTGTAAACACTAGGACGCCAGCCTTTTTAACCTTGCTTGACACCGTCAAAATATGAAGGGTTTGAAACTTTGCAGCTTTCTTCAGAAGACGTTCAGAATACTGATCGAAACGTCAAATTGAAACTAACGGTTCCAATATATGTTAACAATTGGACACCATCGGTATTTTTTAGGTGACAGTTTTGATTATAGCCTAAAACACTTTTTTTCGGAGAACACGGTCACTTTTAGACTCCATAAAGTATTGAACTGTGCATTTTTTCTTTAACCGACTGTTTGATTAAAAACATACACCCTGTTTAGTCTTACAAGCCCAGAGTCACTACACAAGAAGGGAGCTACCGCTTTTGGGTGATGTGGAATCATGGATGAAAATAGGTACATGGTTATACATTTTTTTTTTTTCCAAATTGTCACGTACAGAACGAGAAATGATCGATAAAACCATTAAAGGTCATCATAGAAGCCTTTTCAAACAACGAGATATTGCTGTCCAATGCTTTAATAAGAGTATTTTCAGTGACTTTTGCAATGATTATTGATCCGGTCTGCTTATCCATGCAGCACTTAAAGGCAGTGGACACTATGGGTAATTACTCAAAATTACTCAAACTTTTCGTGGTGACGAGTGATGGGGGAAGGTTGAAGGTATAACACATTGTGAGCAACGGCCCCCTCTGAAGTGCCATGGTTTTCGAGGAAGAAGTAATTTTCCACGAATTTGATTTCGAGACCTCAAATTTAAAGCATGAGGTCTCGGAATCAACCATAAACGCACTCAACTTCGTGTGACGAGGGTGTTGTTCTTCTTTCATTATTATCTCGCAAGTTCGAAGACCGATTGAGCTCAAATTTTCACAGGTTTGTTATTTTATAATATGAATATTTTGAGATAATAATACCAAGTGAGAAAACTGGTATTTGACAGTTACCAATAGTGCCCTTTAAATGCGTGTATAAACAACGAACACACACTCACACGCCATATTCCAATCTACGTTCATTAGACATCATTATACACGAAACCTAGAACATTGTAGAACGTTCCAAAAAGTATCATGCAGTAAACGTACCCAAGTACTTAGGACTATAGTTAGTAGTAAAGCCTGAGTAAGTTTGAATGCGACCGTTTAATACCCCCTACAGATTGATAGACAAAGTTAAAAACTAAGGGAATTTCAAATAACAGATGAAAAGGGTATCCATTCACTGTACAAACGAAGAAAATTTCCAGTCCAGACATGTTATGTGTACAGTGTATGTTTACCTTGTACACCGATTTTGGATATTTGACATTCCAATGTACGGTATCTACATGCTAGCTCCATGCGTTATGACAAATTTGCTCAGCAAGAAAAACAAATTTATTTGGACAGACGCATGCAGTCAAGCATTTGAGCATGTCAAACTTATGCTGGCAAGTGAACCAGTTTTGAAGGCTCCAGACTTCACCAATCCATTTAAGTTGTATGTTGATGCAAGTGATGTGGGAGTTGGGTCAGTACTATTGCAGGAAGATGGTAACAGTTTTAATCATCCAGTTTGTTATTTCTCTAAGAAGTTGAACAAACAGCAAGTAACTTATTCAACAATCGAGAAAGAGAGTCTCGCTTTAGTTTTGTCTGTAAAGCATTTTGAAGTATATTTGAGTACTCCTGCCCAAACCATCACTGTGTACACTGACCACAACCCACTTGTTTTCATTCAGAAGTTGAAAAATCAGAATCAGAGACTACTCCGTTGGAGTTTAATCCTCCAAGAGTTTGACATTGAAGTAATTCATGTTAAGGGCAAGGATAACATCATTGCTGATGCGTTATCAAGACGCCTTTAAAGGCGCTCTAGCTTTAATCAGAGTGCGTTTTATTTGTGATGATTATATTCCTCCAAGATGGAGCTATTATAATGTAATTCGTTAATGTATAAATGCGAATGATGAGATTTTATGGTACTGTTTTAGTGTTATGTACTAAATTTCATGCATTTTGTGTACTTTAAATTGGAAAGTTTTTCTTAAAAAACTTTTCCCCAAGGGGGGAAGACTGTTACATATGGGCTTTCTCTCTCCCTTATCCTGTTACTTTTGTTATGACATATTTGTTGGTCTTTAAGAACATCTGTGGTATTTGACAAAACAGGTCAGTCTGCTTCACAATGTGTATTGTTAGATGTTATGCAACGGTCATAATGTAACATTGTGTCCTTAATGTGTTGACACTCCAAACATATTGTTAATGTGCAGTGGACACAATGTTTAGTATAATTGCCCACTGCATTGTGTGATGTTTCTAGCCTATAAAATACTGGGTATGCCTCTTGCTGGGTTACACTCATCACTCCGCCACCACTGAGTCAGCCAGGGGCTCTGCCCAACTCACACATTGATGGGTGTCACCACTCCAACCGTCGGCCACACCATTGTCCAGTATTGGTGTTTCAGCCATATTCCAGTTATAGAGACAGTCAGTCACAACTGTGCTCTTTCTCCTTCAAGTTGATGGCTTGAACCAACCGGTTCTTGCACAGAGACAGTCAGTCAAAACTGTGCTCTTTCTCCTTCAAGTCGATGGTTTGAACCACCCGGTTCTTGCGCTCCGTTGGCCTAAAACCCACGCCCGGTTTTGAGGCTCTTCCTAGATGGCCTTAAACCCACGCCCGGTTTTCAGGCTCTTCCTAGATGGCCTAAACCCATGCCAGGTTTGAGGCATCTCCCCAGATGTATCAATCTTACTAGTGCCAGACGTCAATTTAGAAGAGACACCGTGTAACCAGCACATCAAACCCAGTCATCAAACTTCCGGTAGCTATAATCTTAGGGTCTTTCATTTGAATTGTATTAAATCTGTCATGTACATTATTAATTGTTTTATTGCTTTAAATATTGTTGTTTGAGTATAAAATAAATTATCATCGTGAATATAATCGCTGGTTAGGTTTCACTCTTCCTTGTCAAATGTCTCTGTCGTGCCTTAGTTCCTTTTTGACATTGTAATGAATTATGCGCACGTAACAACGTTCAGTCTTCCGTCGTTGCTCACACAACCACTGAGTACACAAAGCATGTGCATGCATTGTTGGAATTACACGTGAGAAAGTTATTGTAGATAAAATACACCAATCTGGTGGTTTTATCTTCCCTTGAAAGAAATACACTTTTAATTTGTTATCGCCCCCGCTCCTCCTCCCGTCCCGAATCGAAAGCTCCCTTGTATCTCGACTGGGCCACTGTCTTCATCCACAATGGTAATAACAAGTACATGCCACTTAGATCCAGTGATTCCATTGATACAATGATATCATTGGATACAATGTCTAGCCTGAACATCTGACGTCATATTTCGAGGCTCGTGAATAAAGCCATAGACCGGCCCTCCAGCCGGCGTATACATGCCCGTTTGACCGTCATTTCACATTTATACGGAGTCAAACTCTATAGCGGACGTGATAGGAGTGTACTGTTTTGACATCTATTGAAAGGTCACAATACTGTGCACGTTTATCCAATGATTTTATTGTATCTAATTTAATCGCTAGCTCTGAGTAACAGAAAAAGACAAGGGCCAGGTCTACCTTATGTCGTGCAAAGAGGGAAATTATTTTAACACAAGAGGGCGCTATATTTTTACCATAAATATTTCATCCCTATACCGCACGAACTAAACATGGACGCGTACACAAATACGGGGTTTTGCTCGACGCAAACTGAATGATTTCTCCCAGCACACAGATCATGTAAACAACAAGAACGTAATGTGTCCGTATGTTAACGTTTTGATTCTTGGTTTCTTTGTTCAGTGTTTGTATTTATTACACTTGATGCATTGCACTGCTAACATAAGGTATTCTCGGTTAGTTCATCCGTCCCAATAAGCAATTTTGTCCCCGTCCTTTGGAGGATACATATATATTATGATGATGGTGCTGGTCATCAGTTGGATTGCGAGTGACATCGCCCTGATGAATCTGGAGAACTCTACAACAGTCAATTCTAACTCTGACCCCAAACAAAGATTTGAAAGTGCATGTTAGTAGTGTAAGAAACCTTGCACAGTATTAAGTCTAATTTTGGACCTCAACAATAAAGAGCGCCACCAAGAGTTTGTACTGTAAACAATCGTTATTTTAGACTAGCGTGGTGGCTCGTTTCGCAAGGCACCCCGCTAGGTGACTGCATGAATTTGTGTCTAAATATTGTTCAACATAAAAGTGTGGGGCAAAGGAATTGTTTTTCTTCTTAGATTCAGGTGTTTGGGTAAAACTTCTTCTTTCTTCAAAAATCCATTACTTCAAGAGGATAATTTTTGTTAAAACTTCTTGTTATCGTTAAGCTCATCTGTGTTGCTAAAGATCTCGAATTAATAGATTCGTTGAAACGCGTAGCGGGGTATAAATGATACATTTCACAAATGCGGAGTATTTTCACACTTTCGTGTAAAATCATAAATACTTCGAGCATTTTACATCCGCAAAACACCAGTCTCCTTTATAATGGGTTATTTTTCAATGTCTTGGAAGTTTGCCCCTTGAAATGACTGTTACACTGACCTCTGACGACTTAAGAGTTTTTCTTTATAGTTCCTCTTAAGTGTCATTTCGAGGGTTCAAACAAAAATAAAAATAAAACTATACATTTTAATTGTCAACTTAGACACGTCTTCCCACTAGGTGTATCTCAACATTATATGTATAAAATAACAAATCTCTGAAAAATTCAGCTGAATTGGTCGTCGAAGTTGTGAGCTAATAATGAAAGAAAAAAAACCTTGTCTCATGGAGCTGTATCTTTCAGATGCTTGATTTCGAGACCTCAAATTTGAAACTTATGGTCTTGAAATCAAATTCGTGGAAAATTACTTATTTATCGTAAACTACGTCACTTCAGAGGGAGCCGTTTCTCACAATGTTTTATACTATCAACCTTTCCCCATTACTCATTACCAAGTAAGGTTTTATGCTAATAATTATTTTAAGTAATTACCAATAGTGTCCACTGCCTTTAATGATACTACATCACCTAATTCCGTAAACGGTTTAGACACTTAGGCGTGACACTTGTGTCCTAAAGCAAGACACTTAACCATTGCTTCTTTCTTCGGATGGGGCGTTAAGTCGTTGGTCCCATGTGTGGTGTAACGCATGTAAACAAAACAGTGCACTTATCGACACGAGAAGGGGTTCGCCCCGGTGTTCCTGGTCCGATCGGCAGCAAAATGCGTCACAGCATCTTCTAAAGAATTACATTGTGCTATCAGAATTAAGTCTCATAATTCAAAAACGTAGTCCCACATCCTGTCAGAAAATAATGTACGTATACAGCGCCAGGAGCGTCACTGTGTGACGGACATGTATGCTATATAACAAGCCACATTATCATTATTGCCTTTATTATCATGAATATAAACTTTTGAAAACAATATCAATCAAATAAAAATCCAAACACGGTAATACAACAGTTATTTTTGTCGCACACGTCATCTGGTTTTATTGTTCAGAATACCTAAGTAGGCTATGTCAGCTTAATTCAAAAGTTACTTATTAGGGAAATGTGGACAATTGACTTGTGGTTAAGTAACATTTAATTTCGGGAGGCTGCACGTGGCAGACTGCACAGCTGGTGTTGTTTGTCTTGTTTGTTAGCTCGTTAATCTTTTCTGGTTGTAGAAAATCCATTTTAGTTTTGTTTTTGTACTCGTTCATCACATTGTTCAAAGTATGAAACCTATTTTGTGTTGTTTGCCTAAAATACTGCGTTTTTGGTTTCATATTGCAGAAATCATGCAACTATTCTTGACTTCCCTAAATGTACAGTTATCTGCAATCGTCTGCCGTTTTCCCAAACGACTTCCTGTGATTGTGATTGTGATTGTTAGTTAAACATCTCCCACAGCATTCGGTCTCCCTGTTATTATTGTTTTTATAAACTCGATCAAAATCCAGTTACACTCTCAACTTAAAGCTCCCATCTTAAAACTGATCTAAGTCCCGTGGTGCATGACCTGTTTCTTGATCTGTTTTAAAACGAAATGGGTCAAACTGACTCAGGATCCGAGTTAAAGTTCCCATTAATTATAACCACTTTCTGCATCATTCTAAAAGCAAGACAGGGCACAATTCATGGGACCCGGAATGCGGATAAATTGTGCCCAGGAGGTTTTAAAGCTTAAAACATAAATCACCAGAAATAATCAGTCGATAAATGTGAGCTAAGTTTTATGCACATTTGACTTGGCCATTGGTTTTCTGGAAAATCCAGTCACAATAGTTTGATATCTTTGTGTAGACTCCAGGATGCGCGGCCTCTGCGCAGCCGTAGCCCCAACTCACAATACCGTCCAGCAGCACACCATCCTGATGGGAGTCGGCAGCGAAGTTACTGACGATTGGTCCACCGCTGTCACCCTGTTTAAATATATAAGGCCCAATCTTATGAAGTAATAGTTGCTGTATTTATAGCGCCCGGGGATGACGTTGCGCAATGGTAGTGCGCATGACAAGTAGAATAGCTCCCGGGGAACTATTACTTGTCATGCGCATTTACCACTTGCGTGAATATTCACGTGCGCGCTTGGTAGTTCGCAAAATTAACACCTGGCACGTGATGATGAATAGACCAATGAGAACTCGAATCTCTGCCATGAATATGTATGAGGTATAGTAAAAATACATGTGAAGTGTCTTCATGCGTTTCTAAACAAGGCTCAACAAATTGCATTACACAAACACAAACAAATAGTTATCATACTGAAATTAGGTCACTTACAGAACCAAAGTGTAATAATGTTGTAGTTAGTGATCAGCTAATATATACTAACAATTTAATAATGGCATCGAGTGGTACTGAACTATTTGTTTTACCTGGCAAGCATCTTTTCCTCCTCCTTCAATACTAGCGCAGAACATATTTAGACTGATGGAGCCGTAAGCGCCCACGCACTCCTGATGAGAGTTGGCGAATACAACCACCTCATGCAGTTCAGGTGGAGGATCCCAGGAGCTCGCTACAATATTAAAAAAAAAAGGAAAAAGTTAAGACACAAATGTATTCCTATTGATATGAAGTGTCTAGTTTTGTTGATAGGTCAATACGTCACAGCAGCGTAGGCATCTGGTACACTTCCAGCACTGAACCTAATACGATGAAGATTTACCAAGAAGTACGTACGTGTTCTTCAAGAACATCTCTCGGTAGACGACGCAATCATCTACGAGCATTCTAACCCGGGAAGTGTCGTGGAAGTGTCGTGGCCGAGCGGGTAAGAGCACCGAATGCAAACTCCGGTGTTTCTGATCAGCAGAGTGTGGGTTCGAATCCCCAGCCGTGACACTTGTGACCTTAAGCAAGACACTTAGCCATTGCTTCGTCCTTCGAATGGGACGTTAAGCCATTGGTCCCATGTATTGTGTTATGTAACGCATGTACAAGAACCCAGTGCACTTATCGAACAAAGAAGGGGTTCGCCCCGGTGTTCCTGGTCCAATCGGCAGCAAATTGCGCCACAGCATCTTGTAAAGCATTACATGGTGCTATCAGAATTAGATCTCATAATTCAAACGTAGTCCCACAATCTGGCAGGAAATAATGTATGTTACAGCACCAGGAGCGTCACTGGGTGACGGACATGTGCGCTTGATGAGAAGCCACAATTATTATTGTTATTATGAAGATCATTTAAGAATAAGATGAATAGGGGAGGACCCATGACTGTACCCTGTGGTACTCCGGATGTTACACAAGTGGGGCGGATGACTCACCATCTATATCAACTTGTTGTATGCGGGTGGTGAGGAAGAATTCAATCCATTTCAGTAGGGAACCTTGGATTCTCTTAGTTTGCACCGTGTGCGTACCGTTCTAATACGTGCGCGGCTTCCTCGAGTTATATTCAACCACAATAAAGGTAAGTTTGTCTCTAGTAATCTTTTTCATTAATATTATTATTATTTTTGTTTTGCTTACAGTCCAGATTGGATCCAGAATCTCGCGAAAACTCGACTCTCTCGAGATAAATTCACACGGTCTATTTGGAGCTTCTAGCCACCGGTGCTGCGCTGCGCATCAGACACCGTGTTCATACAAGTCCACGATGGATTTATCTGGAAAGTTTGTTGCCTTCTAGCTTCCGAAAAAAAAGATAACAATGGCAAAACTCTCTCAAAAACTTACGGTTATGGCTTCCCCATCCGCTAACAAGCAGTTCCAATCCCTTCTTGGGCTCACTGGAAGCGATGCTGATGTCTTTCACATCGTTGTTCATCATGGCGGGTGTGTCAAGATGAATCAAGCCGATGTCGTTATCCATTGCTACAGAACCTTTGCCCCATTTCTCGTGTAGTACCCAAGTACCCTGGATAAACTGCTGGTTCGGATCACCGTGTTCAATAATGCTGTGATACCCGAGGCCAACGTAGTCTATGGTACCATCTCCAAGGCTTATAGCAAATAATTGTAATAAAAAAATAAATGAATACATAATAAGTAGGTCATAAACAAAATAAAATAAACCGCACTGTACTAGGTGGACGGTAAAAAAAATCGGTATTACGGCCGGTTTATAGTCGGTCGCGCGATGGTCGGGCGATAGAAATCTTGACACGCGATCCAAAAAGACACAGCTTTTATAGGCCTCAGCGATGACTATAAATTTCCATCGCACGACCATCGCACGACCGACTATGGGTGCGTTCGTTTAGCTTCCCTGGGTCGACCCCGATGTTGCGTATTCTATTTTTTTTTTTCCAGGACGAACGTGGGCACACAATTACCCCACGTTCGTCTTCGAACCAGGAAAACCCACAGATACGTCACCACGTGAGCCTTCCCGTGGTGACGTCAGTGCACCTCGGGCACGCTCCAAGAGCCCCACTTGTGGATAGTTGCTAGAAAAGATTTTAAAGAAAGTCTTAACATTCTTAAAATGTACAAGCGAAATCTTAAGAACTTCATTTCTAAAGAAAAAAAACTAGACTTCAAACAGATGCCTTTAACTTGATGTACACTACAAAAATGGCCTTGTGCTTTTTTTGTACAAAACGAAAAATCTGGTTTTCATGTTTTGATTTTAAGTTGGATTTCGTTTTCGAAACAAAATGTTGATGTTCATTTTCCTTGAACCCACTGTTAGTAAACGCTCATGGTACTGAACGTTTTTTGGCATAAATAGCCATTAAGTTGGATTAAAGGGACACACCGGCCGAATTGGGCTATTTGGGCAACAAAATAGACTAAGATAAGACTTCAACGGTCTTCCAGGAATTAAGAAGAACAGTCCTTAAACAAAATCATCAAGTTTAGCCGTTTTTGAGCATTTTAAGACAAAAACGCAGGTCGCGTGATTGTTCTAACCCAAAAGTGGTACAAACAATCACGTGACCTTCCGGGCTAGTTTTACTTCCAGCCGTCTTAAAGTAACTTACTTAACCTAATTAAAAAAAAAAAATTACAAAAAAATTAACGAATAATTGACGAAAAAGATCATGTATTCAAATTATCGCTACAAAATGTAAATAATGGTGAAAAATCTAATGTAAGATTCGCATTCAAAGAGTCCGTGTAACGGAAGCTTGTTATAATATGGCCCCACGGCTTGGAGCAATCAGAACGTAAGCCTCGGGGCATATACCGTACCGCACATGCCGTGTCTCGTGGGGGGGGGGGGGGGGGGGGGGGGGCTGGAGGTGTAATCCCAGGCACTATGAACTCCAAGCGTGCGGGTCTCGCCGTTAGCTTGGGAGGGGTGTGGAGCCAGACATCAAAGTACATGTTTGTCATCGTGGGTTTGTCAGTCGGTACACCTCGTGTCGATTCCGTTATTTCTTATGATCGCATAATGCTCTGTTTAGTTTCTTTTTGTTAGGAGTTTTCAGGTAATTAAAAAAGATTGATTATGTCAAAACGCATTTCGTTATATTGACAGTGTTATTGTGTGAGTAGCTTAAAAAATGGATCAAGCCCCGATCGTCAAAAAAGACAGGTGAATAAGAATGTTGTAAAAGGTTGAAACAAAAATAATGATAAAACAAAATAATCAAAGCATTATTTTGTAAACAAAATATAATTTTTTAATTCTTTGAATGAAGTTCTATTTTTGAGATTGTTGAGGTATTATTTGGTTCTGTTCCAAGCGACGCAAATAGTCAGCTACGCTTACGTTCCTTCAAGTTACGCTATAATATCAACAGGTACGTTTTCAAGCCCGAGTCAAGCTACGCTTACGTTCCAAGATATGCTTACGTTCCAAAAGATAAGATACGTTCTAATCTCAACAGCTACTCAGCTACGCTTACATGCCAAGTTTTGCTTATGTTCCTTCAAGTTACGCTATAGTAACAAAAGGTACGCTCTCAATCCTAAGTCAAGTTACGCTTACGTTCCATACGCAGCTACGTTTACGTTCCAAAATACCCAGCTACGCTTAGGTTCCAAGATATGCTTACGTTCCAAAAAATATGGTTATGTTCCAAAAGATATGGTTACAATCCAAGCTACATAGCTTCTCAGCTACGCTTAATCCAAGATACAATTAGGTTCCAGTTACGCTATTATCAAAAGGTGTGCTTTCAAACCCGAGTCAAGCTAGGCTTACGTTCCATACGCAGCTACGTTTACATTCCAAAATACCCAGCTACGCTTACGTACAAAGATATGCTTACGTTCCAAAAATATGGTTACGTTCCAAAAGAAATGGTTATGTTTCAAGCTACGCAGCTACTCAGCTACGCTTATACAATCCAAGATATGTTTAGGTTCCAGTTACGCTATAATCAAAAGGTACGCTTTCAATCCCGAGTCAAGCTGGGTTGATGTTTCAAGATCTGCCGCTACGCTTACGTTTCAAAATACATTCTCACAAGGACGCTTTTGAATCCCTCAAGATGCACCCCCCCCCCCCCCCACCCGAGATAAACAAATATTTCACTGTAAACAGGGCCCGTTGATCAGTTTCATCTGTTTAGCAGAAAATACTGCTGACAAATTTTCTTTACTGTTTAAACATTTAGTCGGGCGCCAGCCAAAACGTTTCAAATTTAATTAAAATTTGGCTGGTAATCAGTTTCAGCTTTGTGCTAAGCAAATTTTGTGCCACTATGAAAGGCATGGCACGTCGGTGAGCACGTAACGCCACGATCGCATTCCAAACTGTACCATGACTGTGCGGTAGTATGCTAGTTTAATGGGGCCAGAAATGCTTTATTTACTTGTCCGTGTCCCATCATAATCTGGGTTAGTTTCTTTGTGTTCTTCGTGACGATCTTTGGATGTACGTCGAAGCACGAAGGTCTACCTCCATCGTCGAAGGATTTGCCTGATCCGTTTATGCTGGTTGTATGGATAGACTGGATCCTTATGCTGCGTCATGGTAAAACGTTGCTATAAACAAAGCACCAGTCTACTTACAACATTGTGCGACAATGTCACGAAGATTTGACAGTTGCAACGGCTGGAAACACGTATACGCTGGTATTTTACCGCTTTGGTTTTTGTTAATCACTTTTCGCTAAATATTCGACATTTCGATGATTTGTTTTTACAGCAACCATCTATAAAAACATTATTTATGATTCTACACCCCGAAATTGCGTAAACGGTGAGCCGGTGTGTCCTTTTAAGTCTTGCCTTTTTTGTAAAACAATGGACTCTTTCTCGCTCACATTTAAAGTGTAAGATTTAAGGCGATGCACAGTAGGCCAGAATTGAATCAAAGAGCGCCAAAATTACAATTCAACATACTTGTGATTAAAATTATATTTCAACATATTTATGATGACAAGTTGGTTGTATAGGGTTTTCAGATACGCAGAATTCGATGGTCATTTTTTTTTTTTTTTTTTGGGGGGGGGGATATAACCTAGGCCATATCAAAGACAAACTTTGTGATTTTTTTTTGCGAAGTTTGTTTTCATAAAGGTTTTAAAAACAGTACTCATGAATTGTGGTATTTCTTGTAATGCTGAACAGAGAAATATGACCGCTGACACACGCACGGGTCGTTACACGCATCTCTTGTAGGGGTTTAGAACTTAAAACATGAATAATTTCCAAAGTCATAAAATGTCGCAACCAAATTATGACAATTAGGACGCATTTAATGGAATTTCTCAGGTTTTTTCAAAAAGTTAACATTAATTAAACTGATTAATTTAATTGTCATGAAATATAGACTACAAACAACCATCGTCACGGTTTTTATTGCGTTATCTTTTATTAGATGTTCAGGGCAGCAAGCTAAAATATCCATTAGGTTCAACGGTTTTGCACGTTTTTTTTACCATTTTGTGACTAATTAAAGTTATAATTCGTTAATTTTGTTTTCATTAATTCTGTCATATAACATACCCCTGGACCATTAGGAGCTATACAATTTTTTTTGAAGTATTGGTTTTCGAACAATCACCAATTGCATGTTTTATAGCAGTTTGATCTTGACCTGGCCCACTGTGCGACGCCTCATAAAACAATTAAAACATTAACAAAATAGCGTGGATTTTAGACGTTGACCGAATTTTAGCTGTTCCGACCTACCGTCGGAACAGGTATTGTTTTCGTCGAGTTTTTCAAAACGTTTTAGAAACGTTGTTCGTGGTTTCTGCTTAATCGCCATAGGTTTAATGCACGATTTCTATTTATTCGTAATCTTAGAAACGGTAGAAATGACAGACTTGAGTTACATATGGATGAGAAGCTTAGTACGTGACCTAATCACTTAACTTGGTGTTGTTTAATTTCTTAATCAGTTAGCTGAGTTATAATGAAATGAATATTTAATTACGCAATCTTGTTAACACCATATCTCCCAAAATAAACGTCCGATTTTCAAATTGTTTTCAGATTTTGATTCTCTGGGTATTGAACTTGTGCCAAATGAAGTAATGTTTTATGTCACGTCATCTTGAAATTATTTGTCATAAATTAATACACTTATTATATAAGGAATAAAATCACTCAATCTGTGTTGATGGATCGATTGGGGCCGCGGTGTACCGCGGGTGCTATTACCCAGGTGATCTGAGTTCGAGACCTTCCGGGAATTTCGACGAAATCAATATTATAATGCATACCTTTTACCTTTTTTTTACAAAAAGAAATATGTACCCACATTTAAACAATCAGTACAACATGTTCTTGTTTTTCAAATTTTTGGCTCATGAGATGCTTCTTTCCTGGAAAATAAAACGGATCTGATTTTGTCCTCGCGCAGCACGATCTTTAATGGGTGTACGCACTATGGAGGAAGTTCTACGTGCATGTACATGGTTTTTTGATTTACGTACAACCACTTTCTCGCTTACAAATAGCGCTATTTTTGCGGTTTTTTCGCTCTATGTATGTTGTCAATCAACACAAAGTGCCAGCCTTTTCTTTCTAAACCTTATCACTGAAGACAAACCTATGTGAAACATACGAATTTGTTTCTTTACTTATTAATTTTGGCTTCGATCAAAGGCATCATGTACGAGGAAAAGTGAACCTTACATGGACGAATACACCTGCCTGAGATTTGGAAGTTTACACGGCATACACATTTTATAAATGAACATCGAAATGGTAGGCCTACTATCAATGCATGTAACGACTGTAAGTGTCTTGTGGTGAATCATAAAGATGTAGTGTTCAGTGTATACTTGTAATTTTAACGCCTGGGATTTGGAATGATTTACGGGTGAAGTATTATTGTTCGCACCGGGGACCAGTTGCCTAAACTAATTCCAGTGCTTCGCTTTACTTTCGGAAATTAGACCATGACAAATAAAAACTCTTTGACAGGAATACAAAATCAGAGATTTTATTATACTGGTCGACGTTTCTCTGGTGGTTGAGTGGTTCAATGTTATAGAGCTGCTTATAATAAATAAGCAAAATACTTTGCATTATAAAACTGCAGGAATTGAGCAGAATACCTGGATTCACAAATTGCAGTTTGTACATGAGGAATGGTATTTGCTGTGTCTAGCTGCTTTTTGTGTTTAGTTTGGTCTGGTCCTGGGCCAATGGCTTTAAAAGGAAAGAATCGCAGCGCTTCAAAATTAGGGAATTGTGCTTACGCTAAGCGTATTTTAACATCTGGGCACACAGGGAATGTGTTCTTAATAAGCGTGACAACTCGCAACAAAAAATCTGCTGCGATTGCTATTGTGCTCAACTCCTGCGTAACATTCACTGCAAAAACAGTGAGTTAAAAATGTGGTTTGCTTTCGCAGGATAACCGTGCTTTTCTTGTGCAAAAGTAGGCCAGGGCGACTAGTGTGGTTTAGTGTTTAAGTCGCGACTACAAATTAGTATTAGAGTCGCGACTACTGTTTTTCCCCACTCCGTTAAAGTTGTGCCTACACGTTGACTACAAAAAAGTCCCGATTACCTGTTTGGTGAAACAGTTGTCCTGCTAACTACTAATCGCAACATGTGTCGCTTGCGGCACATTGCGGCACAAATCTTGAGAATCCGTAATTTATCTCAACATGTGTCGTAGTTGGGTTTGAGGTGTGACTAGCCGTGGAGTAAATTTCACTAGTCACCTAGGCCTATGATGATGGGAACATGCATAATGAAAAATCCTGTAAGAATGGGCACAATATGCTCTGCTCTGGAAGCAGAGAATCAGTGCTTATAGCAGAAGCAGTGAATTCTGCGCTTACGTCTGCTTAGCAGGGATTTTTTTTCGTTTGTGCTTCCAAGCTCGCACATTATATTCCACGCTTGTACAGTAAGCGGAATATGGTGAACGTAAGCGCAGAGTTTGGTGGCCGTTAAAAGTTCAGTGAAATCCACTCGTTCTAGATCAAACATCAAACCACCTACAAAATACAAGGATTTTATCCTTAATTGGTTTGTCACATGACAATGGACTCTGAAAGTACTGCATTGAACTCAAGAAACCGACAAGTCAAACAATCCTGAGTCAAATATTATATTCACCTTGTTAATCAAACTTTTGAGATAACATTTCAACTGAACAATTAACTAGGAAAAGGAGATGGTGATATAGAAAGACCACTCATCTTACATTCCGCCCTCTATTGACCAGTAATTTGTTTTTGGTTTCAGCCTATTCTTCTAAACCATAACGAGTTAAATCATTTATCAAGCTTTAAACCTAAGCTTAATTCCTAATGAAATTTTGTTTTTAAATTCTTAATTCATGAACCACGTGACCCTCATTTGCATATTTAATTGAGAAATCTTTGAAACACCAGATCTCAAGAAGTAAAGGGCCGATTTTTAACTTGTTTGTAGTTTAAGACTCCTAAGGGATAGGAGAACAATTTGAACAACCGTGACCGTAATTTGACCTCTACTTCCGGGTTAA
The DNA here is from genome assembly GCF_902459465.1 of Asterias rubens. NCBI lineage: Eukaryota > Metazoa > Echinodermata > Asteroidea > Forcipulatida > Asteriidae > Asterias > Asterias rubens. The sequence continues at coordinate 2,042,188 of NC_047079.1, read as the reverse complement.
CCGGAAGTGGGACCATATATCCAGAACTACTCAACCGATTTTCAACTTTCAGTTACAAACTCCTAAGACATTAATATTGACTGTGAAAACCCGTGAGCCGATGTTGACCTCTACTTCCGGGTGAACCGGAAGTGGGACCATATTTCAAGAACTCCTCAACCGATGTCAATAGTTTTTCAGTTATAGACTCCTTAGGCATAATAGTGACTTTGAAACACCGTGACGGGAAGTGGGACCATATCTCAAGAACTACTAAACATTTTTAAAAACATTTTTCCGAGTATAAATCCTTGGTCATCGATGAAGCACATAATCAAAGCAAAACAACACGGAACAGCTTTGTGTTTGTTCACAAACACCTAATGTCTAGTTTTATTTAATTTTATTTTAGGGAACTGTAAACAGGTCACCCTTTGAAACGCACTGCCAATTGGTTTGTGGATCCCGCTAATGTGGTTCGATTATTGTTTTTGTTTTCCGTGAGTTCCTTTCTGGAGTCCTTGTTAAACAAAGAACACTGTAGAGAGTATTATTAAGTGTGTAAGCGACCCCACAAGAGCAGCTCAACCTCGCTATTAATAACGCATTCCTTAAGCGTGCCTTAACCACAGCACGACCTTATTCATACGTCAATATTGTTTATTCAACCCAGATCGGGCAGTTTGGGTGTGATTTACAACAGAAACTTTGCTAAACCCTTGATGTACAGTAATGGCTGTGTAGTATTTATTAAGGAGTACATTATGCACGTTAAAGGCCACAGATTTACAAATAACTTACAGGGTTTACAGAAGGTAATGGTAAAAGACTTCTCTTGAAATATTATTCCATGAAATTCTTTACTTTTGAGAAAACATTAAAACAATTATCAATTCTCGACAACGAGAATTACGGATTATATATGTAGTAAACACAAGACACGGCCAAACGTGCGGAAACAAGGGTGGGTTTTCCCGTTATTTTCTCCCGTCTCCGATGACCAATTGAGCCTAAACTTTCACAGGTTTGTTATTTTATATATAAATTGTGATACACGAAGTGTGGGCCTTTGGACAATACTGTTTACCGAAAGTGTCCAATGGCTTTAAGGAACTTGTTTTATTTTTGTTAATTTCATTTTCGATAAACTGTTAGCAGTCAGTTAGTACTTACGAGCAGTGTGCAGCGCTGACAACCCACTCGGGGTGAACTAAAGTACCACCACAGAATTGGATTTTGTTCCTTTCCATAAGGGCTACCTGGTAGGGTCGGCTGTGTGCGACAGACTCATGTCCACCCACGATGAGGGAACCCAAACAGCTTGGGATCAGCACAGCTAAAATAGAAATACAATACACACTATAACCACAAAAGTGACGTTGCGTAGAAAATACAAAATCCTCGATTTAGTTGTTGACAAGGTCGTAAAGTAACCACAGCCCATAGGATTTGGCTCAGGTATTATGTTATATCTCCGTCTGGATTTGGGTTAGGGTTAAGTTTATGGGTAGGGTTAGGGTTAGGGTTAGGGTTTATAGGGTGGGGGTTAGGGTTAGGGTTAGGGTTAGGGTTAGGGTTAGGGTTAGGGTTAGGGTTAGGGTTAGGGATAGTCGTTTAGTTTAAGACCAGTTTGAACGAAAACGGCAACGAATGATCTTTGATTCATGTAAGATGTTCCAACCAAAAAGGAAAAGAAGTTCACATGGGTTTAAACATACTTTAAATGTAAGAAAAACAACCACTTATAACCTTCTCGTGTGCTTTAAAAAAAATACGCAAAAGCCCCATTAGTCACCACTCATGTTACGTCATTTGTGTGAGCTCCGTTTTGTATAGCCGCTTTGTTGCAATATCAAGGTATAACCAATGACAACCAGTCCACCCGCAGAACACTCGATTTAATAAGTCTCCTTTGTGATTTATCTGCGCGAGTGGGCGTGATTTTTTATGCGTGACCTCGGTTTGAATACTAATTAGTACAAAGGGCTTCTGAAAAATGGCTTCAAAAACGGAGAAAACAAGTAATAAAAACACGACAAACTTTCCCGTTATGAACATCGGCAACAGTCCCCAATTAGTATGTATGGATAGATTATTTCATATTCTACCTGGAAATGTTTAAACTGAGACCGGATCGTTCCTAGTCCTCAATCAGCCCATGGTATCGACGGCCGCTTTTGTTATTGACTTACTTAGGTTTGGTGGTCGGGGTACCATGCCAACGAAAACCGGCATGCTGCCCTGTCAGTCGATGATGTCATCGTCAGCGAATCACCCGTGCAAGAAAACCATTCTGTCTAATAGTTGACTTTTTCGTAATGTGAGATTTGGATTTACGGTGGAAATCGCTGTATCCTAACTGGACTGGGAACGATCCGGTCTCGCTTTTAACATTTCCAGGTAGAATGTGAAATAATCTATCCATACATACTAATTGGGGACTGTTGGCGACATTCATAACATGACAATTTTCCGTATTTTTGTGACTTGTTTTCTCTGTTTTTGAAGCATTTTTTTACGAACAAATTTCTCTTTTTAAAGCATAGTTGCACCAATTGTTTTTATACATAACGACAGATATGCTCTTCATTTCAATTTACTGGTACATTATTTTGGTTGAGACTTTCCAGAACAGGCTGAAAGTGACCGAATTCCAGAAGCCCTTTTGACTAATTAGTATTCAAACTGAGGTCACGCATGAAAAAACGCAGCATATCCCCGCAGATAAATAACAATGGGGATTAGTGTACTGCAGGTAGACTGCAACCTCTCACTAATGACATCAACGTATTGTCATTTGTATGCACGCCGTCAACGGCAGAAATGTAGCTAGTTTTGTCAAACCTTGATAGTTTGACATCATTTGTTAATCAATAATTACGAGAAAAATGTTGATAAACTTGTTAAGATAGTATTTCTTTTAACATTTTGTTTTATTCAAGCTGACACAAGCAAGGGCCCACGCCGATGGCTGCGCCAGAGTTATGGTTTTCTTAGTGTCTACGAACAAACGATCCCTGTACAAATAGGTGAGCAAGTTCCAATGAGAGCAATAAACTCAAAAGAAATTGTTTGCACCAATCGGTTTTAGATTCACTTCTAAAATTTGATCCCTTAACTCGGCTTTTGTTTTCATGACAACAACCTTTTTTTATATAAGTCTTTGACTATTTTGTATTTTGTTTTAATGGGACTGTTTAGAAAGAAAAAAAAAAGAAAAAAAAAAACATTTTCAAAACGCATGTAATAACATTATGGTTAAAGGGAAATTATACCATTTTGTTTTTGAACCGTCAGATTGTTTCATCTATATAAATGTATACAATAAAACCAAACCGTGAACATTTATTTTTGACGAGTATAAAATTTTTTTAGTTACATTCAAAGGAATTGTTTAAAACAATTATCAACAGCTGCTGTGCCTCTAACCAGGTAAGAGTTCAACATATTGTGAAATTATAAAAAAAAGTTGTTCCATCCCTCCAAAAGGGCAAGTTTTATAAAATAAATTGTCTGGTTTATAGCAAGCTCATATAGATAGATAGGCCCCATAATGAAAAAAACTCACCGAGCGCAAGAAGAAGTCCCTTCATAATGACGGTTGCAAGGTGGTCGATCATTCAGTTCGGCTGAAGTGTAAAGACTGCAAACCGTCAGGTAACTTATATAGACTAAATGTTCAATATGCCATGACGTCTTTCGTAGACAGTAGGCCTAACCCTTACTGTTATGTTATCTCCAGCAAAACCTGTTACTTTACTAAAATGATACTTGTTATCTTACAATGTGGCTAATTCATGTTATCTTAGAGTGGGAGAACTTTATCTGGGTTGAACAAAATTACAAAACAACAAAAGTTTGTTGAATTGCTTCTTGATTACGGTTAGACATGGTGCATCATAGTCAACTCGACCCTTGTGTATACAAGGTTCCGGCGTGGTTTATGGTAAGGGTTCACCTTCGCTTTTGATTGGCGGAAAGTTCCCTACCCCCCGCAGAAGCATCTGTGTTTAAACTCACAGATTTAGCCTCGGCGTATGCCATTCCGCACACAGTCAAGTTGTGAATCAAGCCGCGAGAGGACGCGCTTTATCGATTTACAAAAGAACGCAATAATATTATACCAAGCCTTATGGACCAGTAATATTTTGGAACAAGACTAGGATTACGTTAGAGCTGACACTGTTTCGCTACCATGGGTAGCGCGCAGTGTCGATACCTCTCGTCACTAAACCCCGGTAGAGAAGCACTGGTTTTTTATGTTGTCACCCTCAACTACATATAGTTTGACGTATCACAAGATCGAAAACAAATGAGAGGGGCAAGTTGCTCCATGAATTGGTGCGTATTTTGACAGCGCGTTCTGCGCAGTCTGTAATACAGATTGGATCGACCACAGTGATAATGGACCCTTCCCATGAAATATGCTAATTACAATCACGCATGCGTACAGAACCTGTTGGTTGGCATTCGCAAAAGAGTTGTGCACTGAGCAGACGCACGATCGCGTCTGCGTCACGCAGCCATTAGTCGTGTTCCCTCATTTTGCCAACCAAAACGTTAGTGCGCACGCGCTATGTGCAATTTACATATTTCATGGGAAGGGTCACGTCTATAGACCTTATGCACATGACGTCATTTAAGTAGGGCGCCCTCACCTAGAGGTCAAAAGGAGGTTGTTCATTGGCCACGTCTGTGCGCCGCGGGTACAAATCTGTGCGTTTCGATTGTTTCGTCACCCTTTTTCCTCTAAGAGGGCCACTGGATGACGTCAATGCATAAGGTCTATTAAAATGTCCAAGCAAAGCATTGTGGGAAAGAAAACAATTGCGCGGTGAGATTGTACAGCACTGGGAACGAGGTTGGAGTAAACTTGAAGTCGATAATGAGTATTATTGATTGTTTGTGAAGGGAAATAAAATAAACACAGTTAGATAATATCATGAAAACTACACTGTTTGATACAAGGATTCGTGTAGAGTACTGTACACTTGTTTAATTATTTTTGTTATCCCCGATAAGAAAATGTTTTAAACGTGTGTGTGTGGTGTGAGTATGTTTACACATTCAAGCAAGATGACAGTAGGATCTACGGTCCACAGTTCAAAAACGTGTACCAAACCAATGGGAGCTGTTGCAAAAAGTTAGAAAATAAACAAAAGAGGGAAAATCGGAAGTCCACGGTTGCAGGCGTGTACACATTGGTGTGTGTGGTGAACGCTTCTTGCGAAGTGTGAACCTGAGACCGGAAGAGGTCCACACAATGTAGCGACTTTAAGCACTCTGTGGACTTACACACGTCCACCTAGATTTTGTCTTTTTCCTACAGTATTATAGAATATGATTTTCCTTTGTTGTACAGAACAACTGAATAGGGGAAAGTTTATAGGGGGTTGGGTCCTGGTTTAGAGGGAAATGTTTTAACGAGTTTGGGCTCAACACAAACTCTTATTTTCCGATATTTTGTGTAAAGAGATACACAGGTAAACAAACTTTAGTTATGCAGTGTTGATATCAAGTTCATGTGATAACACAACTGGACGAACAAACAATGACAAATGCGTTCGGTGTACGTGTTCCCAAGAGTTAACATTTGTTATTGTAAGTAAAAACAGGAAAATGCACTGGTAAAATTGTTTGCCTTTGCCAAACTCAAGGAGGCTCCCGTGCATTATTTCAATAAATTTGCGTCGTTGTTTTAAAAAACAATTTAGCCTTTGGTTCATTAAACCTTTGGACTGTTTGAATAGATATTGCCAAGCTTGAACAGCTTGAAGGGCATGGTCGCATCGGGTAGGGATATTTGGGCGGGGCACGGGGTTGGTCTAATGAGCTAGAGCCTCCTCATTCTAGTACAATTTTGTCAACAACAGTCAGTAAAACTGATTCGATTCAGTTATTTAAAAAAAAACATCTGAAATGTAGAATAATGTACCAGAACGGCAGGCACCCAGAATGTAGTTTTCTATATTATCCAACTGGCGACCCCATCGTCTCCCATCAACAACGTTCAAAAGCAAATAAGACAATCTCAGTTCAAAGGCAAAATAAATTAATGGTATTTACACAAAAATCTCGAGGAATGTAGTTTTTAAGAAGACGGTACTTGTTGGTAAAGTAACCATATACTTGTTAAGGCTTCTGAAAGCAAACACGTTTGTGAAACAAAGGTGTTTTTTCTGTTTACATTCTTGTGCAACTTTGATGACCATCTCAGTCAAAATGTTCACATAATATTTGCTATTTTATACATCAAGTGAGAATACTGGCCATTTTCAATAGAATTTGTAGCACTTAGTTTTGCCAATAATTGTCCTGTCCAAGCGCTGGCCCTGAACAGCACCCCGTAATGATTTACGCTTCACATCATCGCGTTCTTGTCATTTCATCCTGATTATACCCATATTTATGGGTTTTCGTGCGTGACCTCGGTATGAATATTTGATTAGTCAAAAGGGCTTCTGGAATTCAGTCTTATCGGCCTTTTCTGAAAAGAGGGGAAAAAAGCTTCCACGCTGCTGCCCCCAAACTTTGGAATGATTTACCTCACACCATCCGCCACTCTAGCTCACTAGCAGCTTTCAAGAAATCTCTCAAAACCCACCTGTACAACCGATTTGCTTGCTTTTATTTATTCTTTGCTCTTTGTTTATTTTGTAGATCTCAAGGGTCTTTCTCAGGATCCTCGCTGTTCCCAAAAGCGGTGCATTCTGAAATATCATCATCATCATCATCATCATCATCATCATCATCATCATCATCATCATCATCATCATCATCATCATCATCATCATCATCATCATCATCATCATCATCATCATCATCATCATCATCATCATCATCATCATCATCATCATCATCATCATCATCATCATCATCATCATCATCATCATCATCATCATCATCATCATCATCATCATCATCATCATCATCATCATCATCATCATCATCATCATCATCATCATCATCATCATCATCATCATCATCATCATCATCATCATCATCATCATCATCATCATCATCATCATCATCATCATCATCATCATCATCATCATCATCATCATCATCATCATCATCATCATCATCATCATCATCATCATCATCATCATCATCATCATCATCATCATCATCATCATCATCATCATCATCATCATTATCAGCATATTGGTCGCTTTGTATGAAAACAAATCGTCGAAACTCCAATTTTAAAAAAGATAAATTTGTACGTCTAAAACGGATTCAAAAAGAAATAAAGAAATCACAAAAACACGGCAGATTGTCCCGTTTGTCGCCAACAGTCCCCAGACTATTTTATATTCTACCTGAAAATGTTAAATCGAGACCGGGTCATAGCTAGTCCAGTCAGGATACTATATCAGTCAATTCACAACCCGTGCGTTAGTAAGCTTAAATGCCGGGTTTTATCTGCAGTGTTTTGTGTGTTTTTCATGCTTGACCTCTGTTATTTAACTAGTCCAAAGGGCTTCATAGCCCTTTTCTTAACAAATATTGGCAGAAATTATGTATGAGTACATTGAAATGAAGAGCATATCTGTCGTTTTGTATGAATGATAGAGCTGTAGAAGCCCTTTTGACTCATTATTTTTTTTCATAATGAGGTCACGCACGAAAACCCATGGATATTTTGCAGATAAAATGAAATTAATTTGTGTGTGGTGCGGATTGACTGTCGTTACGAGAAAAAAACACATATTCAGACAGCATGGTTTTTCCTGCACGATGCACGATGGCAGCCTGCTTGTTTTGTGGGAATGGTGCCCCGACCGTCAAGTCAAGTCAAAACAACAAAGGAGCCTGTCTAGCATAAGCTGAATCTGGGGGTCAGTGCATGCGAGAGTTTAAGACTACCGGAGGAAATCGCTGTATCCTGACTGGACGAGCTACGATCCGGTCTCGCTTTTAACATTTTAAGGAAGAATTATAAATTATCCATCCACGTGTACTATTTGGGGACTGTTGATGACATCAATAACGGGACAAGCTAACGTGTTTTCGCAATTTTGTATTGTTTTTTTTTCTTTTTGAAGCTATTCTTTTAATTACAATTTCATCTTTAAAATTGGAGTTGCACCGATTTTTTTCATACAAAACGACTGATGTGCGCTTCCTTTCAACTCACTGGTACATAATTTCTGTCATTGATTTTTAGAAAAAGCCCTAAAAAGAATTAATTCCCGAAGCCCTTTTGACATATTGAATATTCATACCGACGCACGCACGGATACCCATGGATTTTTGTGCAGATAAATATCAGAATTTAATATACGGCTGGGCAAGTGTATGGCACAAATTACCACAAATGATCACTATTATAGTTTATAGTTCTGAGATGCTTTACTGCTGAACGGCGTCGGCGTGACAGTGGGGAAAAATTTCAACGAAAGTGGTTTTAGCACAAGCTCGTTGAATAGAACATTCCATCTTTCAACTCATGAACATATTCGCACCATTGCACTCATAAACATTCATTATGTGTATATTATATAACAACCAAGCAGATCCTTGCCATTTGATTGGAGGATTGTCCGTCACGTGATAGCAAATAAAAGTACCAATACACGCCGAGTCACTCACCGTGCTTTTTCGTTCCATCCAAAAAGTACCATTGCACGCTGCCAGCGTGCAATGGTACTTTTCGGATGGAACGAAAAAGCTGAGTAAAAACATCACTGCGTGCGCGTGTCTTTGGTAACGCAGCAGTGTTACTGCAAGGTATATTAGTAACATTACTAGCATTCGGCTTCTACAATTAAAAATTGTAGGCCTACGCTTTGTTTGTTTTGAAAGTTGTATCTTTCAATCAAAATGACAAAGATCACTTGGATGTTATATAAAACAAATAATGAATGTTTTTCATTCGTGCAATGGTGCGAAAATGTTCATTCGTTGAAAGCTGGAATGTTCCATTCAACTCGGCTCCGCCTCGTTGAATAGAACATTCCATCTTTCAACTCATGAACATATTCGCACCATTGCACTCATAAACATTCATTATGTGTATAATATTGCACGGCTAACATCACTACCTGCGTCTTGTGTGTTCTATGTCACGCGCCAAGTTTGCTTAATGATCAATACGTTTTCACACGCGTGCTCGTGGAAATCCGGAAAATACGGAAAATATAGCGCGTCTGCGTCTCATATCCAACTCGGCCTTCGGCCTCGTTGGATATGGGACATAGAAGCGCTATATTTTTCCGTATTCCACTCGCGCTTGTGTGATAATGTTGAGAATGAGATTCACCAAGTGAGAAGACTGGTGTTTGACAAATACCATTAGTGTCCAGTGTCTTTAACAAGTACATTTGTATGGTCTTTAATTGGTATAGAGTACGTAATTACTTAAAGTACACTATGATGTCAACAGTCGCAATAACGTAACCCTCCTGCCGTCGGCGGTGCCGGAGGGTTACGAAGCCTGCTCAGATGAAAAAGGCGAAATGGCCAAACACTTACAATTTGGACACCTAGTTCAGTTATTGCTTTGCAGGGTTTCCATCAATATAATATATATTAATTATTTAAATCAACATTCAACAACATACCAGAAGTGTACTTAATGTTGTAATGCAAACTGATTGTGAGATTTAGAGATAAGAGGGAAAATAAAGAAATTATTGGAAGGTATGTCAACCACCTGGGTTTCCCTGTGATTCTTTTTGTTTAACAAAACGTTTAATTAATTTATACTATGTACATGAAATTGTGGATAAATGCATGATAAATTCATGCAGCTGAAATAATAATTTTAATAAATAAATAAATCCATGAAACAAGAAAAGAATGTGACAGTGTTTTTTAATATTTTATTATGTTGTTTAATATGAAATCAAATTAAACTAGACATTAGGTGTTTGTAAACAAACACAAAGCTGTTCCGTGTTGTTTTGCTTTGATTATGTGCTTCAATGAACAAGGAGTTATATCTGAAAAAAAAAAGTTTTGAAAAATGTTCAGTAGTTCTTGAGATATGGTCCCACTTCCGGTTGACCTGGAATTAGGCGTCAAATTGAGGTCACGGTTAAAAAAAAAAATTATCCATCCCCAAGGAGTCTTAAACTACAAACGGGTTAAAAATCGGCCCGGTACTTCTCGAGATATGGTGTCACAAAGATTTCCCAATTAAATATGCAAATGGTTAACTAATTAAGAATTTAAAAACAAACTTACATGAGGAATTAAGCTTTAGGAGAATAGGCTGAAACAAAAAGCGTTTACAAAATTATTAATGCTATGGTTGTCTCCCATTAAATAGTTGTACTGTCAATAGAGGACGGTATGTAAGATGAGTGGTCTATACTAGACTATCAACATCTCCTTGCTACTAGTCAAATAATGTTCAGTTGAAATGTTCATCTCAAAAAGTTCAATTAAAAAGTTTAATAAATGTAAATAAAACTAATATTTGACTCAGGATTGTTTGATTTTGAGTTCAATGCAGTATTTTTAGAGTCCAGTCATGTCACAAACTACATTAAGGATAAAATCCTTGTATTTGGTCAGTGGTTTGATGTTTGATTTAGCACGAGTGGATTTCGCTGAAGTTAACGGCCACCAAACTCTGCGCTTACGTTCACCATATTCCGCTTGCTGTGCAAGCGCGGAATATAATGTGCGAGCTTGGAAGCACAAAAACGAAAGAAATCACAGCTAAGCAGTGTATTTTGCTTGACGTAAGCGCAAAATCCACTGCTTCTGCTAAGCACTGAATCTTTGCTTCCAGAGCAGAGCATGACATTGGGCCCATTCGCACAGGATTTTTCATTATGCAAGTTCCCATCATGATAGGCCTGGGTGACTAGTGAAATTTACTATTCAACTAATCTAGTGAACTTTACTACTCAACTAGCCGCACCTTACAACACTTATATATATTACGGATTCTCAAGATTTGTGCCGCAATGTGCCGAAAGCGACACATTAATTATGTTGCGATTAGTACTAAGCAGGACAACTGTTTCACCAAACAGGTAGTCGGGACTATTTTTTTAGTCAACGTGTAGGCACAATTTTAACAGAGTAGAGTAAAACAGTAGTGGCGCGCGATTGTAATACTTATTTGTAGTCGCGACTTTAACACTAAAGCACACTAGTCGCCCTAACCACCTTTTGCACAAAAAAAGCACGGTTATCCTGCGAAAGCAAACCAAATTCTTAAGTCACTGTTTTAGCAGTGAATGTTTCGCAGGAGTTGAGCACAATATTAGTTTAATATTAATATTAGGTTACCTCCGGCTTTTACCATCTATAGTCAAAAAGAATAATAAATGCTTCACACGACCGTACGGTGTACACTGTACGTGTGTACGCTGCATAGGCCTAGTGAAGACGGGCTATCAAAAGACGTAATTTTTTTGGTCCTTTTTCATAAATAATAAAAATGTAAAAAAATAATGGTTATCAGGTGACATAAATAGAGAGTCGTTTGTGATTTTTTGGTTATTTTCCGAGGAGTAATGAAGAAAAAAAAGGTTACCTCCGGCTTTTACCATGTAGTCAAAAATCAAAATAAATGCTTCACACGACCGTATGGTGTACACTGTATGTGCATACACAGCATAGCTCAGTGAAGACGGGCATTCAAAAGACGTAATTTTAATATTTTTTTATAAATAATAAAAATGTAAAAAAATAATGGTTATAAGGTGACATAAATAGAGATTCGTGTATAATTTTTTTGTAATTTTCCGAGGAGTAATAAAGAAATAAAATTAACCTCCGGCTATATACCTTTCTAGTCTAATACACCATAATTTCTGCAGGGTTCTCGCGTGGTGCGTGTACAGGCATGTACGCACCAACTACACGGTGCGTATACACACCTCCGTTTGTTTTTGAGGGCGCTACAGTGTGACCTTGTTTACTCAACACAAGTACTCCACACGACCAGTCGGTTCGTACCGTGGGGGCATAGTTTTCCCCCACTCAATGGGTACAGAATTGAATTTTAATCCCCGTAAACTGCATATGGGTCTTCCAAACTTCAATCTGAGTGTGTAAGTAATCTTTTTAAATTAAATATCACGCAATTAACGCAACCTCCGGCTACCTCCGGCTACCTCCGACCTCCGACTTTTACCAACACCCGAATGGGGTTGCAAAGCGAATTTGACGTGAATTTGACGTCACACCCTCCTTTCGCAGCGATTATTCGCAAGGGAGCGAGGGCAACTCCTGCGAATTGTTCGTTGCGAATTTGTGACGTCAAGATTCGCTTCGCATTCGCATTCGCAGGAAGTATGAACCGGGCTTAGCTGTTAAATATGCTTAGCGTAAGCACAAATCCCTGATTACATAGGCGCTGCGATTCTTTCCTTTAAAAGCCATTAGCCAAGGACCAGACCAAACTAAACACAGCAGCTAAACACAGCAATTACCTTTCTTCATGTACAAACTACAAGTTGTGAATCCAGGTATTCTGCTCAGTTTCTGCATTTGTATAAAGCAAAATTATTTGTCGTTTTATTATAAGCAGCTCTTATAAGCAGCTCTTTAACATTGAGCCACTCAACCACCAGAGAAACGTCAGCATAATAAAGTCTCTTCTTTTGTATTCCTGTCAAAGAGTTTTTGTTTGTCATGGTCTAATTTCCGAAAGTTAAGCGAAAGACTGGAATTAGTTTAGGCAACTCGTCCCCGGTGACTTCACCCATAAATTATTCCAAATCCCAGGCGGTCTGTTTTCGCCGTCCACGCTCATCGCCTGAAACGAAACCGGTCCTATAGACGGACGACACCACCTCAGAGTCTAAATACGTTGACATTGTTTTCACTCATTTCTCAAAAACTACATTACCACAGCAAGTAATATTTTAAGGGAAGCTTTCAACTGCCATTATCTTCAAACTGTTTGAGTTTAGTGTAAATCTGTGGACACCATGGTATGTCGTCGTCGTCAAAAACCCATATTTATACGCACGTTCGTTAAACGAAAACCCTAAACCTTCGTGTACAAAGTTTATTGGGTCCAGAACTCGGTTAGGAAACGCAGAAACAGAGACTGCGCTGTGGTCCAGAATGTAGGTAGAAAAACAAGAAAAAAATAGACCTGAGTAAACTCCTCTCAAGAAGTCACAACACATGATAGGTACATACTATTACGGCATTTACCAAAGAGAATATTGAACAATAACATGGAAGCGACTGCATCCAGTTATATTCAAATAAAGATTACGTGGTTAATTAATTAAAATTTTTAATTTTGTTTACATTTAGAGTAAAGCTTATGTTCTAAGCTTCAATTTGGTATAATATTTCACTCTTTTGTCTTTATACTTTAGGATATTAGGTTAAAAAAAAAAAACGTGTACAATTGCTATGGGTTTTAGGCGGAAACAAAGAATAAGAAAAACAATAAAAAATCTCAACGAAAACAACACCTGTTCCGACGGTAGGTCGGAACAGCTAATGACCAATCTTCACCGAGAGTCACAATAAGTGCAAATAAAAAGAACAATAAAACCTGTGAGAAATGGCAAGTAATGGTAGTCCCTTAAAAGGCAATATTGTTTCTAAAAGATAGGTATAAACCACGGCGAATTTCTTGAGGATGGCATATGGAAATGCTTTAAAAAATATTAATAATGGGCTTGGGCATATTTGCCGGCAGACCTACTTTAAACGAATCCCTTTTAGAAATGCACCAATTATTTGAAAAGCCTGGCACCCCAATGTTTATCCGACACCGCAATCATGTTAGCGTTTACTAGCCTTTAGTCAAGGCGCACGCGGCACACCGGATAGCACGCACAGCCCCAAAAATGTAACACACGAAAAAAGACTATCACCGCGAGCGGGGAAGCCGCGAAGCGCCTTTACCAACTCGTTTTGGGGGCCTTATGTTTTTCTTTACATTTGCCAACGATTTTAGTGGGAGAAAATGTAACGAATTTGCATCGAACGTTCTTGTGACTTCATGCAGGTGGTTGTGGCTTCTTATTGGCGAGCAAAAGCTGATTGGATTAATCCTAGCGTTATGTGAAATCGGCCGAAATCACATTATGATGGTTTGCGGTAACACCATGTGTGTATCTACTTGCCATGTAGAGTTTGTTCTTGGAGAACTGTCTTGCTTAATTCTACCGCGGAGTAAATTGTTCGGGTGTTCGGGAGACTTCTCGGTTACTGTCATGCTTAGTAACTGTTACCTGGGCGGATGGTATATAATAAGGCTGGGACTACTACTTTAGCTTATGGGATCGTAATGAACCTTATGTAGCATATACTGCAATGCATTAGAGCCTGGTCATGTTTCCTCAGAAGTAAGGAAGTTCAAACTCCTTCAGTGGTCCTTTCTTTATGGAACAATTTGTTCACATAACATGAAAATGACTGTATTACATGACTGTAATCCTCATTTAGAACCCTTCTTATATTATTAACAAAATTAAGGGTAGTCATTAAAGGAACACGTTGCCTTGGATCGGTCGAGTTGGTCTCTGAAAAGCGTTCTGTAACCGTTTGTTATAAAATCGATATGGTTAGAAAGATGTTGTAAAAGTAGAATACAATAATCTACACAAATATGCCTTGAAATTGCGTGGTTTTCTTTTTACCACGTCGACTAACACGGTCGGCCATTTATGGCCGACCGTGTTAGTTCGCGACGTAAAATGAAAACCGTGCAATTTTGAGTGATACTTGTGTGGATCATTATATTCTACTTTTAAAACATCTTTCTAAACATATGCATCTCATAACCAACGGTTTCAAACGCTTTTTATAGACCAACTCGTCCGATCCAAGGCAACGTGTTCCTTTAATCAATCGAATCTTATCCGTGTGACTGTCTTTGCTCATAGTACGAGTTTAGTCCTCAATTTTTAGTCCTCATTTGTCTAGTCCTCAATCACGAAGGGTGATAATATATGTCATGTACATATAGCATGAAAAACAAAACAAAAAAAGTGCAAAAGAGACCTTCCTAGGAGGAAGAAGGGTTCTATGTATAAGGGCAAAATTGTGTGATGCACCCATAAATAATACATATTATTCGAGTCCTTATGAAAGTAACCTCCAGGACTCTACTCCACCCCTCCCCCCCCCCCCCCACACCGATAAAAGTTTTGGCACTGTTTGCACCAATAAAAGAACACTTCCTTTCTACACTTATTTTCCTCATGGGGGGGGGAGCGGATGACAATCACGAACATGTCTAAACATTATTTTTAAAAAAATGTTGGAAAAAAAAAATCACTTCATCAAGGGAGGCTAGCGTATAGGGCTATTAAAAAGTAATAGGGCGTTATAACGCCGTAAAATTAGGGCGTTATAACGCCGTAAAATTAGGGCGTTATAACGCCATAATTTAGCAATAACCGTAGGAAATAAATATTCAACACACTAATTGTATTTTTGCAGAGTACACTTAATCTGGTTTATTGTTTAAATGCAACCAATGATTTCAATTTAATTATTTAAACATCACACATTTGAAAAACATGAACACTAAACGTGATTGAGCTTTAATCAATTTGTGCATTACATAAAGTAGAAAAAACGTTCACAAGTTTGAATAGAAAACGTTCATTGTTGAGACTTTAAGATTGTCGGCTTTAAATTCTAAGCAACACAGCGTTTTTTTCTAAGCAACACAGCGTATCTGTTCACACACATTTGACTTCGCCTTTGGTTTTCACGTTAATCCAGTCACAATAATTTGATATCTTGGTGTAGACTCCAGGATGTGCGGCCTCTGCGCAGCCCCAACCCCAGCTCACAATACCCTCAAGCAGTACACCAGCCTGATGGGAGTCCGCGGCGAAGTTACTGACGATTGGTCCACCACTGTCACCCTGTTTAAAGATATTATAGCACACATAATTTTTCATTCACAAAAACCTCAGACAGTTTCGC
Source organism: Asterias rubens (assembly GCF_902459465.1). Classification (NCBI taxonomy): domain Eukaryota; kingdom Metazoa; phylum Echinodermata; class Asteroidea; order Forcipulatida; family Asteriidae; genus Asterias; species Asterias rubens. The sequence continues at coordinate 2,026,333 of NC_047079.1, read as the reverse complement.
TATTCCTGTTGGTGGAGAGCGCGTCAGTAGGTGTGTATTGACCTTTGTTTATGACCAGTAAAACAGTGTTGAAACATGGGCGTGACACGCGAGCTTGCACATGAGCGTATAAGACAGTTTTTCATTCCTATTGGTCGAGAGCAACAGCTGAAAGAGTTATGCCACTTCCCGCGATACTCGCGACGCGCACAGCATTCCCTTATAAGGAGTAGTTTACCCGAGGGCGGCGGAGGGCTCTACCATTTCATAGCTGGAGGGGTGTTGTTTTGAATGAAATCATTTAACAATCATAATTTTTGCATTTATTTTACTTTGTTACCAAGAAGTGTTGATGTTTTTTTACCGAAAAGGTATTTATGAATGGGAATCAAAGTGTGTTGAATTGCCTATCAACTAGTGGTTTAAACCCGCCGAGGCGTAGTTCTTGGTAATTTACCTCGACTTCGTCTCAGTAAAGTTATCAAGAACCAGGCCTCGTTGGGTTTAAACCACTTATTAAAAACCTCTTCACCACACATTGATTCCCTTATTTATAGTTGACTGCTATAGAAATATAACGTCCTTTTCTCCTTAAGGTTTCCCAGGAAAGTTGCGGTCTACCTGCAGTACACTAATCCCCATTGTTATTTATCTGCAGGGATATGCGGCGTTTTTTCATGCGTGACCTCGGTTTGAATACTAATTCGTAAAAAAGGGCTTCTGGAAATCGGTCATTTTTAGCCTTTTCTGAAAAGTCTCAACCAAAATATTGTACCAGTAAATTGAAACGAAGAGCATATCTGTCGTTATGTTTAAAAACAATCGGTGCAACTCAAATTTTAAAAAGAGAAATTTGTATGTACAAAATGGCTTCAAAAACACAGAGAAAACAAGTCACAAAAACACGGAAAATGTTCATGTTTTGAATGTCGGCAACAGTCCCCAATTAGTATGTATGGATAGATTATTTCATATTCTACCTGGAAATGTTAAAAGCGAGACCGGATCGTTCCTAGTCCAGTCAGGATACAGCGATTTCCACCGTTAGTCTAAATCTCACAATACGAAAAAGTCAACTATTAGACAGAATGGTTTTCTTGCACGGCTGACGATGACATCATCGACTGGTATAGACGGGCGCCGCTTTTGTTATAGACTAACTAAGGCTTGGTGGTCGGGGTAACATGCCAACGAAAAACAGCATGCTGCCCTATCAGTCGATGATGTCATCGTCAGCCAATCACCCGTGCAAGAAAACCGTTCTGTCTAGTAGTTGACTTTTTCGTAATGTGAGATTTAAAGTGTCCAATGGCTTTAAGACAAACTGGAGCTGTATATAACTGGATGTTTTCGGATAGCATCTGTTCGGGTTGGCCCATGATTGCGAAAAAACGTTAAAGAGCTCAATCAAGTCGGAAAACATTCACAGTTTTATAGAGTTTCATACATTATTATGCATTTTAACCAAATATGCATTATGACCGGGAGTTTAAGAGAATTGACTAGTACTTATACTGCGGTTTAAAACATTGCAGTGTCATGTAAAGGCCGTGCGGCCCTCGCTATCGGCCCGGGCCTTTATCACAAGGCCACGACCCTGCCGGTATAAACGGCCGTTTAGGAACTCATCACCAATAATATATTCCATTAGTATGTTTTTATGAAAGTTTATGTCATTGCTGTTTGTACGTGTAGTAATAACGAGTAGCTTGTTATTACTGGTGGTCTCTACACTGGTGGTCGTTAAACAATGTTATTACCACGTGCGACGGTCATAAATGCTTCAGGTTCAATGTAATGTAGGTAAGCCTCACATAAATTAGTGTTATCTTTGTTTGATTCATCGGCTAACCACAAGTCTAAGTATCCTGCAGCCGATTTCAGGAAACTCTAGGATTAATCCCAACTCGAGTTAGAACGAATAACCCGTCTTAACTTAGGATGGGTTCAATGGTTCCTACGTATTTGGGTACGGAACTTAACTCGTCCTAAGTCCTAAGATTAATCCTAAGTTAGGAAGAGTTTGGTGAAATCGACGGCTGGTGTCATGGGTTTTCAGTAGGATAACGGGAAAATTGTTCACAAACAAAAATTAAATGATTTTTTTAAATCATCTGTCCAACCTTTTTTACAATGACACTTGCACTTCATCGTGTAATGAAATCTTAAAAGTTTTGGTTTTACGTTGCGAGAGATAGTCCGCTATTTACAGTGCTAATGCATGCACAACGATGGCGCGACGTCACTTGTTTTCAAACCTGTCATTGTATTTTATTGTATATCCGAAGCTAGTATGATGTGCAAAAAAATCTAAAAATATCATTTAGTTAAACAAATTTAATTACTTTTTTGTCATAAGACATATGGCTACTAGATTGAATCCGGAGATATCACAAGGCATGACAGTAAAACACCCCCCCCCCCCCTTGAAGCACAAACACTTAATAACAATTTGTTTTCCCCCATTTCAGACCAGCATTGTTGGTTTCAGGAAATAAGAAACCAATCTGTTAATTTTTTTCTTTAATGTAAACATATTATTTATTACGTTTATCGGAATTTATTACAGTGCAGTTAATCAAAATATTTTGTTTTCTCATTTTCACTTCAAATATTTTTTCCCACTCTTGGCACGCCATAGAATCCCAAATAGCAACCACATCATGTGATCTATCTAGTGACTAAAAGAGAACGAAACTCATCTAGCAGATGATAATTTGGTTTTGAACTTTCGAGGTTGGATGATGTTTCTTTGACTCGTTTGATTGTTGGCATAATAATGCACTAGTGATTTGTACACAAAATTCATCATTTTATAAATGTCTGTGCATAACCTACGACAAGAAACTTTAATCTCAGCATGATTAAAGCATGACGAAAATACAGACCGTGAGTAAACTGCAGAGCTTCTGTCACCGGTGGAGCTTGCACAGTCTCGCGGTAAACGGGAATCAAAGTTGGGTGTCGAAAACATATGAGGGTCGATAACATAATATAAATTATGACCTTACGATATAATATAATATTAATATAACTCTATTTACTACTCGGGGTAAATCGTTCACGATTACAGATATTTACGAACCGTCTCTATGAACAAAATAATATGCATGTTTGTATTCTTGGAGCATGATGTCAGTATTTCAACTGAGTTATTTGTTAAACACTAGCGAGACGCAAATGTGCATGTTAACATCAATACATTGTGTACACTGTTAACCGTGAGTGGACTAGAAAATGATTTAAAAAGAAGCTACGCGTTGGCAGAGTGGCAACTTTTAAAACACTGTGGCAACATCACCAGGTGAGGAACACTAGGATTAACTTACCTGACTCAATGCCACAAGTGCAGTCCCCTGTGCAAACTCCAACAGCCTAATTACGCATAAAGTAAGTGACAACTGAGGCCACTCGGGCGTTTGCAGCTTGGGCATCACCAATCACACACCACCGTGGAATTACCATCATGGAAACTCCCAAAAGCTTATATATCTCACTGGCGTCCAAACTGGCCACAATTACGGAAGCTAAGAGTGACCATCCGCGTTTCCGAGTTTCTGAGATAATTATCTCGGAAAGACATGTTTTCCAAGATAAAATATCACGGAGAGACATCTAATTATAAGGGAAACATGTCTTTCCGAGATAATTATCTCAGAAACTCGGAAACACGGAAGGTCACTTTAAGCTTCCGTACACAGTGCTCCATTTATCACAATTTTTCGAAGCGAGGACGTTCTCGCTCTGATCAAAGTCCCCGATCAGCTAGTGGACATAGAAGCGCTCGGTTTCTAGCGTACACCAATCCACAACAAATGTACACACCCATTGAAACAGGTACATAATTTCGCCTAAGCATTTTGTACACAAATCTGGAGTTTACGGTCTGCAGCCAACATGTTAAATATTTATCATCGGGCTACTACAACGTGTTTCTAATTGGCTTGGGAATACCAAGACATTCTAAATGCTACCACCACATAAATTATACCCACCACGAACAATAATCAACCTTAAGAGCAACTAGAAAACGGCGAAACAAATGTAACAGCATACCTACAAAAACTGTGCATGACGAATGGCGTATACCCAGGAGGTTAAAAAAAAAAAAAACATCGAGAGCGCTCTCACGCGGTAAGAAATACCGCGCAAATCTATATAATTGTATGCACACGTTCGGGTGTGTTGTTGTTATCATTATTAATTGTAAAAACTTTTTTTTTTTTTTTTTGGGGGGGGGGGGGTCGGGCGGGGTTTTGCTTTCAGGGTTTTAAGGTGCCGTCGTACTTATAAATAAGATCTGAGTATTTATAGTTAACAAACCCAGTAAGTGGACATTGATACAAAGAGAAATCCATACCGGTGTCCTCGGGACTGTCTTCGCCCATCTTACCTTAATACCCCCAAAATAAACACAACACTCTATGAATAAAAGGCAAAATCCATTGAGTTTTTTTTAGGTGACCATTTTAAAGGAAAATACAAACTTAACACAAAAATTATATTTTCAGTGCACAATTTATCTGGTTTATTGTTCAAAAGCCCGTGCGTATGATTTCAATTTAATAATTAAAACGTTACACACTAATTAAAACGACATGAACACCGTGATTGGGCTACATTCAATTTAGGGTAATACATTAACAGTATACATTCTTCCTGACGCCAATAGTTTGTATTGTTGGAAAACGTTGTGTATTTTTAAAGAGCTTTATATATTAAATTGTCTGCGGTAGGTTCCAAACGGCTTCATCAAAAACCAAACCGGTTGTAAATATAATTATGTGCACAGCGTATCTGTATTACACGCAAACTATTTCGTTATTGGAACGTTATTAAAACGTTCATTGTTGAGACTTTAAGATTGTCGGCTTTAAATTCTAAACGGCTTCACCAACAAAGCGAACCAGCTGTATATTTCTGGTACGTTCTTTTTCTAAGCAACACGGCGTATCTGTTTACACACATTTGACTTCGCCACCTGTTTTCTGGGAAATCCAGTCACAATAATTTGATATCTTGGTGTAGACTCCAGGATGTGCGGCCTCTGCGCAGCCCCAACCCCAGCTCACAATACCCTCAAGCAGTACACCAGCCTGATGGGAGTCCGCGGCGAAGTTACTGACGATTGGTCCACCGCTGTCACCCTGTTAATAGATAGAAGACACATCATTTTGTAGTAATATTTTACTGCTTGAATAGCCACTCGGTTTGTCCGGAGAGTGGAAGTTGAACTTGGCACAACATTATTAAGATTGATCATGGGTTACCCTGACTCAGTATTGATCGGGGTCAACCGGAAGTTGGACTGAACTCAACAACTACACACTCGATTTCAAATGTATTCTCAGCGACAGACTTTTTCAGCATTAAATACTAGTTTTGGTTTACTATGAACAACTGTTCATCTTATGGGATTAACTGGAAGTTGTACCTTAAAGTTAAGACGTACACGCCCGATTTACAGTTTTAGTTAAGACTTATTTGACATGGGAGATTAACTTTGGGTTTTCGTGACCTCTACTTTTGGTCCAAACAGGACGCTCGAAACTGCAAACAACCATATCTCTTGAACCGTGACATCTTTTAGCTAACAACACAGTTACAATTAAGTTAAAATCGTGGCCTCATTTTTGTACTTTTACTTCTAGTCCAAACAGAAAATTCAAACTATACAACACACATACTTCAGGGTCAATTATTTCAAAGTTAGTCACACTTTAAAGCTTTGAAGCGATAAATCAAAGCAATTTTATTATTGATGGTTTTGTTTTACCTGGCAGGCGTCTTTACCTCCTCCGTACACACTGGCACAGAACATGTTTTGAGTGATGGTGCCATAAGCGGCAGCGCACTCCTGATGACTGTCTGCGTACACAACCACCTCATGCAATGCAATTGGAGGATCCCAGGTGCTTGCTTTAATGACAAAATCATTTGAGATTACAATCAGATGGAAGTATCCAGTCCCGAATAGTATGTCACTGGCGTGTGTGACCTGGTGAGTAGGCCTACATACTGGGTCAAATTTCGTAGCGTTGCTGAACGATAAGAAAATGTTCTTGCTATTTAAAGCAGAACAAACTTGCTAAGGTGCAAGCGTATTTCACAGGCTATATCCTAGCAGAAAAATTAGGCGGGCATTTTGCGCATTTACCTTGGATATGCATTGTGACATCATTATTTTTTTCGTCGCAGTAAGCTCCAGAGGGCTAGCAGACTTTTTCCAGTGCTTAGGGTTAGCAGCGCTATGCATTGGAAATCGTGCAGTAAGCACAAAATCGGCCGCTAAGAAGCGTTATGAAATTTGGCTAAAATGTTAACTACTATACCTCATATGCATTCATGACCGAGAGTCGAGTTCTTTACTGGTACCTACATTCATCACTACGTGCCAGTTGCTTTCTTTGCTGTTTAACAAGCGTGCATGCGAGTATTCGAGTATTATGACAAGTACTCTACGACTGGGCAGCTCGGGCGCTAGTCTACTTGTCATGCGCATGTGCGTGACTTGGCAGCCCAGGCGATAGTCTATTTTGACCCGCTCTGTCGAAATCAGAAATATCGATCTGGACAACGGATAGATTTAACACTTTAATAATAGTTCCTTGAAATAATTATATGTCAATTTGGGAAATAATAGAAGTTTGGGGCACAAAACTGTTAAGTTATCCATGTACTTATTCAGTGGTTTGAATGGACGACTTTGGAACGCTAGATTGCGGTAGCCTTACGAGGGAAATGTCCATTGCTTACGTAGTTCTGAACCTGTGCACATTACCGAAAACACAGGTTTTACCTGGTAGGACTGCTGCCACCTAGCGTCCAAACGTCCTACATTTATGCCTAGCATACAGTCCCAATATCCTATTAATTCCAGAGATTGATTCTGAACTGAATAAAACTTACGGTCAAGGTTTCCCCATCCGCTAACGAGCAGTTCCAATCCCTTCTTTGGCTCGCTGGAAGAGATGCCGATAGCTTTAACTTCACTGTTCATGGCGACGGGTGTTTTAAGATGAATCAAGGAGATGTCGTTATTCAGACCGTGACCACCAAAGCCAAAATCTATATGATCGTTCCAAGTGCCTTCGACAAACTGCGTGTCAGTGTCATCGTCAATTTTATGATAACCAAGGCCAACCCACGCATCCCGACCATTTCCAGGGCTGAAAAGCAAAACACAACACTATTTTTACAGTTTGTTGTTACGATAATAATAATAACAAAACACAATCCAAAGAACTTTTCGCGAATATGCCATGAGTAACAATCAAACGTTTAATTTCCATCCAAAAATCCCTTCCAGTCGTTCTTGTCACTCAACAGTAATTACCGCAAAGTGTACAGTGAGCTGGTAATTTCTGTAAAAAAAAAATCGTGCGATTTGTTTGGTCCACGTATTTACCAAAACATAACAGTCAACGGTTATTGTGTAACATAAAACAGAACCATTTCCATGTGTGATTAAAGATGGTTCACAGCCGTAAACGTTTCAGTAAAATCAAGTCAATATTATCGAAATCATTGCATACTTACGAGCAGTGCGCAGCGGTGACAACCCAACGGTTATGAACTAAAGTTCCACCACAGAATTGACTTTTGTACTTGTTCATGATGGCTACCTGGTAGGGTCGGCTGTGTGCGACAGACTCTTGTCCACCCACGATGAGGGAACCCACACAGCAGGGGATCAACACAGCTGAAAAGTTTTAACATACACCCTTTATCAAACAACTATTAACTCAACTGTAATAAAAAAAATAAAAAAAATAAAAAAACGCTTTTACTGTTTTGCTGTATCATGTACGTTCCGAGCAGATTTGAGCTGGTTCCTGGACGTGCAATGCCCGGTTATGAATAAGAAAGACCCGATTATGGAAACCCTATTAAGGTTACCGTACCGAAATATGGGTCAACATTTTATTACACCAATTCCAATTGAACCCAGTTTAATTCCGTTCAAATCAATTCAATTCAGTTCAGTTCAATTTAGTTTAATTTAAATTTAAATCAATTCGATTCAATTCAATGCTATTCATTTTAATTCAGTTCCATTCAATTCAATTTAGTTCAATTCAATTTAATTAAGTTTAACTCAATTCAATTCAATTCGCTTTATTTCAATTCAATTCAATTCAATTCAATTCAATTCAATTCAATTCAATCCAATTCAAATCAATTCAATTAAGTTCACTTCACTTCAATTTAAATCAATTCACTTTAAATCGGTTCAGTTCAATTCAGTTCAATTTAATTCAACTACAAAACATTAGTTGTCAGGTCTTTTGTTTTCGTATATGCACGAGTCTTTCACACAAGAAAGACTTGAACGCAATATAAACAATCCTTCCCTTTTCTGGACTGTTTATATTTTTTTATTTTTTTATTTTTTAGTTTGATTGCAGTTTGCGTGATTGGGTTATGTTGTTAGTTTAGTTAGTTTACTGCATTTTGTTATTGAAGTCAATAGAGAAAGAGAGAACAAAACCTTTCTAAAGAAGTTTGTATTCACACTGAATTTCATATTACTACTATAGAGATGTAAATACAAGTTATTAAAATTAGAATATCCACAACGCGCCATTTTCTTCACTCACAATAATATTTCCCTCAGTAAAAAACACGATACAATACAAGTTTGAAGTGAAAATAATTGTGTAAACGTTGGATTGAATTGAACAACAAAACAAACTCGGGCGAGAACTTGAGTATGTTGTACAGCAATAGTGTGCGACATGCCTCGAACTTCAATAAATGATTGAAGATTCCAATACTTACCAAGTGCAGCAAGAACAAAGCCCTTCATGATGATGATGATGTTGGTCGAAACAGGATGTTAGAATGGCGCAGTCAAACAGCCGAAGTGTGGCGGACAATAGTTATGTCCACTTTTATAGACCAGCGTCCTTTTCGATGTTGACGATTATCTTAGTTTTTAAATTTATCTTCTGTACGCACATTGCATATTTCCCATGTAGATAAAAGTTGTGTTAATAAGGTTGTGGGGTAAAGCAAACTTTTAATATATCATCTGAAAAAAATTGTGGCAATTTCACATCAATGAATGAGTTCATTGCTCCGATCTAATTCTGTTAACTACGTGGCAAATTATTAACACCTTCGTACTTAAACTCAGGTCGAATAAGAGTTTATTTCTGAACAAAACATGTAACAATATTTATAGTGCAACAAACTTTGATCAAGTCCAACTCAGAAATGAATGAATGATCTACAACCAAACTATCTCACTGTATGCATCTTCTGAAATGTATTAACACCCTTAAAGTGGACACTAGTTGCAATTACTCAAAATAGTTTAAATAAGCATAACACTTTACTTGATAACGAGTAATGGGGAGCTGTTGATGGTATAA